>NW_024879346.1:0-123923 GCF_018340385.1 Cyprinus carpio | reverse complement strand
TTATCCAAATCATTCGCATTTAAGTTCCCATGTTTTGGCATCATGTAGACAAAGTTTGGTGTGTACTGAATTCTCCGCTGAGCAGTAGCAAGTATCACAACTATGTTTTTCCACAATCCATATTCAAATCAATATAACTGACTTCCTGTTCATCGTAGCGGATGACATGTGAATTAGAAAGTTGTCGCGTCTTGATAAAACAATTTTTACCCGAGTTTGTGTCTGTAGCTAAACTACCCCCTCACTTTTGACAAAAGGTGGCGCTATAGAGTGGCTCCTCCACGGCCCTTCATGAGCTTTTTCCTTGTCTATATATCATTTATGACGATATGTGTCTGAAGTTTTATGTAATTCTGAGCATGTTATCTGCCTCAATCCCCAAGAAAAGAATATTCAAGTTTGAAGCTTGCCATGGCACACTTATGGTTAGATATCAATATCCCCACAACAGATTTACATCGGACCGTGGTTTATCATTATCTTATGAAGTGTGGAAGCAAATCGAGGTAAAAATAAGCCTGCTGAATTCAAAGCATGTTGAAATGACAACCCACCTTACCATCGGCCAGTTGTGGCGCTGTAACTGTGGACTCCTAATAGTCACATATATGCGATCGGCATCAGACAACGAACAAGGCCAATGAAGTTTGATCAAAATCAGGTAATGTATGTTGCATGTTATTAGACATTTCCTGGTTTATCATTTCTCGCCATAATTTCAAACGCCTCGCCACGGACAACACCGTTGGAGATATCAACAAAATATCTTCGCAATAGCATCCCCAAATGTTTTGAGATCCTGCTTCACGCGATCTTTGTGGAGACGGGGTGGAGTTCCTAAGAGGAGTATATATCAAATTCCAGAGAGCATTTGTTTTTTTTTCACAAAACCCTAAATAGCCACTTCCTGTGGGGCTGGAGCTTATGACATGCAGTGCGAAAGTTTTGTTTGGTTTGATGCGATCTGAACATGGGTGTACCGGAGTGTATATGTATACGTTCAAGTATGGATGATATATTGCCCTCAATATTCCAGGGGGCGCTGTAGAGCCCCTGTGCCACGCCCGTGTATCAGTCCCTCTGCCCAGGCCCTAATGGCCGCAGGTTCCAAGGTGTGTGCCAATTTTCAAGACTTTTTAAGGCATGTTAAGGGCCCCAAAAGCCCCCGAACCCTTGGAAAAAAAAATTAGAGGAATAAAGAAAGAAAAAAAAAAAAAATAATCCTAAGGAAAACAATAGGGCTCTCGCCCTCCAGGCTTGAGCCCTAATAATCCTAAGGAAAACAATAGGGCTCTCGCCCTCCAGGCTTGAGCCCTAATAATCCTAAGGAAAACAATAGGGCGGAAAAACTCGCCTTCGCTCCCACAGGCTTGAGCCCAAAATAGTTCCATGGTGTGAAATACCTTTAGGGTATTCGCTGTATATCTACAGCTTTATGTAGCGAAAATTACTTGAGTCTTTCTCATAGATTGCAATTGCAGCACCAAGTTCAGGAGCAGAAAAACACAGGCTCACATTAATGTGTATATATGTAAACCATGGAAGCCCTCAAGGCAGATACACAGCAGGGACCGTGTCCACCATAGTCACAGACTAATTGTGTGATTGGACAGGCAAGAGTGTTGGGGGAGCATTGGGGAACAGTGGCAGAACGCTAAGCCCAGGGCATAAATCTAAGGTTCTGCTCTGAGAGCTTGTGACAACACTGGCCCACATATCAGCTCAGAGCCCATCAGTCTGAATAATAATCCACAGGGGCTCTTCAGAGGGAGGAGGGGGTTCATCCTGCACCCCCAGCAGGGGACTTCAGGTTTATATAAACTTTGTCTTGATACATTTCAAATAACAGGAGTCTCCGTGTACATGTGTACAGCTAGAAAGGAATTCTGTAGAATATCGACTGTGATCGCACACTGAGGGAGATAAACTATAAGCCCATCTCTCTAATCCAACAACAGAAACAGGGTCTCAGACAACCTTCCAGTCAGGACAGGTTAGAGGCCAATAGGATGTGTTCTAAAATCCCAGAGCCTTAATATTCCCCCACTGCATTAAACCTGGAGAGGAACAAACAGAGGCTGGTAAAGTGGGTGGATGGAAGGAGGTCTCCACTGTAATGGCTTTCTTTCAGACAAGGTCAGTGGTGAAGAAGAGAACAATAAAGTATAGAGGAAGATAAAAAATCAGGGGTGTCTAGTCCCACTTATGGAAGACCACCTTCCTGCAAAGTTTAGCTCCAAAAAAGGGTTTGGGGTTTTAGGACAGGAGACAAGTTAGGGGCCAGGGGGTATGTCCTAAAACCCCATAGCCCTAATGTTCCCCAATACAACCTGGAGATGAATAAAAATAAAATCTTAAAATCTTCAGTTTAATAGTGACATTAGGGGAAGGAAGATGGTGAAGGGATGGGTTAACATACACACTTCTATACCAATACATTTTGCTTGGTTCTTTTCGACAAGTTCACTGATGAAGAAGAGGAGAATGAAGTGTGGAGGAAGAAAGAAGATGATGAATCAGTCCCACTCCTGGAAGTTTTTGGTAATCCTGAAGACCTTAGTTAACTGGTACAGGTATGTTTATTTAGGGTCGGAGCTAAACTCTGCAAGAAGGTTGATGCAAGAGGGACAATTGAGCAAATGGAGGAAAATATTGATAGAAGGATTAACTGCCTCACAACCCCCTGAGATAGTGGAGAAAATCACAGCATTCTTTTGGGCTCAGACAACAAGCCTGATGTCCATCTTGTTTGTCATTCTTCTATCCCCATTGTTCTCTTATCACTGCAACACAAATCATAAAGGAAGGCCTCAGGCATAGCCCTGTTGTTTACCATAGGGAGAAGAGTAATCTGACAGATTACTTTTTTATACTCCTCCTTTTCACGTTCTCTAATCTATGAGTTGCCCTTTCACAGACCCACTAAAGAGTGAGTTCTGTCTTTCACTTTTAGTCTCATTGTATGACTCTTCACCAGAGTCATTTTAAACATCAAGAATAAGGAGATTACACTCACACCAGACTTGTTAATCTGTCTACAATAGATGGATGGTTCCAGCAAGTAATGCGAGATATTACACAAGGACCCATTGTGACACTCAGTAGGCCAAGTTTTTGTGCTAAAACAAATCTCAGTGTTAGCCACCACCAACAGATGGGCTCAACTGAGGGTTTAATTGCACCAAGAGTCCAGATCGGACAGCATTCGACTTGGCTGGATGCTTTAGTAGTAAACCATGGTCCAGGTTGGTTGTACAAGCTCCAAATGATTATTGCTCAGTAGTCCAAAACTGATCAGACACTGATATTAATGTTCAGCTGCACTCACAGTGACATTTAAACATCTGGCATTGAGACCCATGATCTCATCAATCAATGGGATGCTCATTTTTGTTCTATTGTAATTTATTCAAAAAACGTAAAAATACTACAACAATAAAAAAAAAAAAAAAAAAAAAAAAGGTTGGCATAATTTTGTACTATTATTTCTTAAAAGAAAAACTTTTAAAAACTTTTTCTAACGATTCAAAGTCATGCGGTGCAACCAACATGCAGAAACATAAAACAGCAAATTTTGTCATAGAGAGGACTCCTGCAGTCACTGCGTCAAGGTCAATATGTCTCTTATTGACAAGGCAAGGTTGTAAAATGTCACGTCATGTGGTGTGACTCTTCAAAACAAAATGACATATGAATGAATAATTCATGATATTTGTGAAATGTTTGTGTATGTATGTGTATATCATGGTAGCAACTTATGGGTACATATTACTTCTCAAAGATACTAATATGCACTTTTTGTCCCTTTAAGGGCTCTGTACCAGTGACAAGCTGCTTGACAACTTTTGTACTTTTTGACAAATCTGAGTGTAGATTTTTAAACAATCTTCCTTTTCTTCATTGTGGACCCTCTTATATATTATTCACCCACATGTCCTGTTCAGACCTACATTCAAATATCTACACAACAATAACATCCCACGGCACAATGGCTTTAGCCCGCAAGAGTCCACTAAGTGAAGAGCTCCTGTTGTGGTATTCAAATGTTTTTGACAAGAATCTAAAGAACATCAAAGCATTGTATACGTCAGCAATTCAATAGTGAGCAGATTGCCAATGGAGACTCAGTATGTCTGTCAGGTCTTCATTGCCTCCAGACCTTGTGTCCTCACACTCCCTGATGATGACTTATATTTTGGCTCCGACCACCAGACAGGACTGACTGGGTAGAGGCTGTCTGCACCCCAGACATGTGCCACTTCATCTGGTCCTCTTTTCCACATCACCAGGCAGGGATTAGCTCTGCTGAATGAGGCCACTCCTGCTCCCCACGAAACAGGGAAAGAGGGGGTTGGCTCTTTCCCTTTGCTAAAAACAAGACTTTTTTTTTTTTTTTTTTTTTTGGCAAGTCAACCTTTGCAGAAGGCAAGGAGACTCTTTTGGTTTAATTTGGGTACATGGGTTTCTCCCATAGGTAAAGATGATAGTGGAGCGAGCAAAAGCTCTGGGGCTGTCAATGAGATGGCAATGAGGAGGCAGAGGGCACATCTACAGCTGGAAAATGATATTTTCAAATGTAAAGAAAGAAAAGAGTATAGCCAGGTCATATTGGTCCCAGTGGGAATGACAAAGTGCTTACTCTCAGAGCAAACATGAACTAAACCAACTAATGTGGTGCACCCTTATCTACACTGGTGGAAAAAAATCCCTAGTGGAATTCAGTGCCGTCTATGTATCATTTCCAGAATGACCAAGGTCTGTACCCCAGCTGTCAAGCATATGTAGTCTTTTAAAATGGACTGTTCTGTGTTAACTGCTTGCAGTGCAAATACAATCCCAGCTGGTTTACACATACTATACTCTGCTCTAAATTTACCAGATTTGAAGGCAGTTGCTTTAGTGAAAAAAAAACATCACAACCTATTCTCTCACTGCGAACTTAATTATCATAGAAAATAACTTGGAATTGATCAAAGTCAGACTTTTGCTCCTCTCCTGAATTCAACCTTGTCATTTAAAGAGTCAGCCTTTTGTTTTCTGTCATGTTGTTGATGGTACTGTGCTAGCTTTACGCAACTTTTCACAGACAGCTACAAATCCACAATTCTGTTCTCAAACAAACAGACACATATATCAGCCTTGAGTATTCTGGTTTCAAGTTTATCCCAAACAACAGCATACATAGAGTAAATATGATTACTAAGAAAGAAAGAAAAAAATCAATGTGGAAAAAAGTGCACAAATCTGGGTTATGATGAGACCCATACAATGAAGTTAAACAGAGACACTTTTTGGAGGAATATAAAGCAGGAACGTAAAGGTTATAATGTCATAAAACACATTAATTCGTCTGTTTCAGATTTCTGCTGCTTGTGGAGTGACCTCAAATTCTGTAGAAAGTTGTATATGTATGGGCTTTTCAGCTATTTCAGTCCAGTTAATCAAATAAGCTCACACAACTGTCATATGCTCGCTTACGTTTATTAATGACCAATGGCTGGAACATTTGTATATATCTGCTGTTTATCAAAATAAACGTTCTGCTTCAGCATGGCATTTATACTTGTCTGACTAGTGCGCTTCCCAACAACACATCCCTGATTACATGTTCAGTCAGTAGGCAGAGAGTAGGCGGTCTTTAGTGTCGGTTTGTCTGTTGTCGATCGAATGCATTTTCTCTAGAAGTGGCCGAAATTGGACAAGCACAAAATGTTTTACACCCCATGCACACCTGTATTTACCGTTGTCCACTTGTGATTGAAACATATTTCCAATATTTTTGCTTTTAACAAGGGATATGTGGAAATGAACTTTTGTGGTAATCAACATTACGCCAAATGATTTAGATCAAAATTAACTTGTACTGAACCTGGAATATTGCTTTAAGAATTTCAACAAATAAAAAAGAGTGAGCATTTTTGCACTGTTATGCAGAGACTGTCTTTCTTTTGTTCCCGTAATTTCAGTGGCTGTTGTTCATTATTGCCCTCTGGCTTGCTCGACACAGTGTGGATAGGGGATAACTTGTTGACTAGATTTTAAACGTGTGTAATGTGTTATAGCATTAAAATTGACTAAACAGAGTAAGGCACTGCCGTTCAAAAGTTTGGGATCAGTAAGTTTGTAATGCTTTTTTTTAAAGAAGTCTCTTCTGCTTCTTCTTTATTCATGTGATGCAAAGCTGAATTTTCATCAGCATCATTACTCCAGTATTTAGTGTCACATGATCCTTCAGAAATCATTTTTAAATGCTGATTTATTACAGTTTTGCTGCTTTATATATATATATATATATATATATATATATATATATATATATATAATATATTATATATATATATATATATATATATATATATATAATATATATATATATATATATATATATATCAGGATTCTTTGATGAATAAAAAGTTAAAAAGAACAGCATTTATTCAAAATAGAAATCCTTTGTAATAATATACATTACTGTTCAAAAAGTTTGGAGTCAGTTTTTTTTTTTTTTTTTTCTATCCTTTTTCTTTTTTTGAAAGAAATTAATGCTTTTATTCAGCAAGGATGTGTTAAATTGTAAAAAAAAAAAAAAAAAAAAAAACAAGAGGTGATAATAAAGACTTATATTGTTAGAAAAGATTTATATTTTAAATAAATGCTGTTCTTTTTAACTTTATTCATTAAATATTGAATAATTATATTTTAAAGTATATTAAAATAGAAAACCATTGTTTTAAATAGCCATAATATTTCACAATATTACTGTTTTTTTTGTTTTTCTCTGTATTTCTGATCAAATAAATGCAGTCTTGATGAGCAGAAGAGACTTACAAACATTACAAATCTTACTGATCCCAAACTTTTGAACGGCAGTGTACATGATTAAAAGGCCGTTTTGTTTGTTAGACTAAAATATGGGCTTCAAAGTCGAAAATGATCAAAACAAGATCCCTCATGTACACAGCTGCTCCTCCTCCGGTCAAATGACTGTTTTAGTAAGTGACTATCTCAGAGTCTCTGAGACAAAGTCACTTATCTACTCTTGTTATATAAACCATAAAGAGAGGTCAGCTGAGGATGTATGCACTAAAGAGGACAATGTATACAAGGATTAAATAGATATATGCACTCTAATCTGTGAGGGGGTAATGAGATATAGCAAGAGCTAGGGAGGGGTTAGAGTAAAGGTTAAAACTGGTGTGTGGTGGAGGGCGTTTGGCCGTGTGCCACACTGTCTCTTCACATGCGGTGCTAAGAGGACAGAGTGTGCTGCGAATCCATCAACAATTCTTGGGGAGAGAAGAGAGGGAGAGACGGAGGAGGTGTTGTAGATAAAGAGCCGAGGAGGAGGAGAGGAAAGCGGGGGCTTCAAAAGAAATCAGCTATTGATCTTGCAGATGACACAAATGTGTACTGCGTGTGTGTGGATTGTGGTTGTTTTTCTACAGTACACTTTGTGTGTCTACAGTACATTTTATCTAGATGGAAAATAAATAAATTAAATTCGAAGTGTGTAATTATTTGTGTCAATAGCATCAGCAAATTAAAAAAAATAATAAAAATGTTTTTTAAACAATTTCTTCATCTTCCATTGGTTGGTAACATTCGCATGCTGTCAATCTAACAGGTTTATTTATTTATTTATTTTTGGAGAGGTGATCTAATGTTGCTGCTGTTACATAAAACTACGACTCAGAAACAGACTATTTTACTAAGCGAATAGTATTTATTTATTTATTTTTATTTTTTTGTCTCTGTATTCTTGTATTTGGTGTTGTTTGATAAGCAGCATAGCGAATACAAAAATCTGAACAGCTATTAGAAAATGTGAATAGCTATTATCTTCACAGCAACAGTGGAAGAAATGGAAAGTTGTATCAAATTATTGTGTCAAACATTTGTGTTGCTCTGATCAGGACTTACAAATGGCATACTTATAGTTTTGTATTAAGCTGGAATACGAAATTATTTTAACACCAAAAACATTTCATTTAAGCAGTGCAAAGAGTGAGGGGCGACAAGTTTCAAATTTCAGTCTCACTACAGAACCTGCTCCATTTAGTAGCACAATCTATTTGTGCTGGATTTCTAGAGTATTAATATCTGAAAATCGCTGCCATGACTGACATGTAGTATAAACAGCAGAATAAACATAGTGTCATGAATTAGCAAAGCAAAATTGCTTTTGTATTTAGTCAGACTAGAGTTAGTCAGACTACACGGGTGGGCCTAACATTTGCTACTTAGCACGAAATTTTGGTGCCTCAAATGGAAGTATTTTCAAATCACTTCAAATCAAATTTGAGCCATATCTCAACTGATGACACACATGGACTGAGCCACATATCAGACCAATCTGAAGTGATGAAAGAAACAAAGCCAAACACATGTGGTTCGGTTTAATATGAGGATATACTTGACCTCTTTCATCTTTTATGTCATGCAATTCTAACTTTGCTTTCAGCGGCACACAATCAAGCCGGCATATGAAAAACACAAATCTCAGTCATTTGCTTTTATCCATGATTGTGAGGACGAGTTGTGCATGGTTCTTACAAACTCGAAAGAATCCCACCCTGCTAAATCTGTAATCTGAAATACGTTCTGCATTAAAGCCATTGACATTTGCCTCCAAGGAGCCAGGCCCTTTTCCTTCACGCACTGTTTGCCCATGCCAGATGCGCAGGGAGGCTGGGACTGACTGCCCCGTGTCTCCTCTGGCCTGATTCAAACTCCTCTCCCTCAGAGCTAAGGGGACTTTATGGAGCACGAAAAACAAATGCGCTCTCGAAGACCCCCTCCAGATGCTCCTCCTGATACTGAGGGCACATAAGCTACATGTGACCGACATCTGCGGTGACATCATGTAAATTTGACCGCTTTGCTCAATCTGTAATGCAGAGGCCACAATAGCATTGACATATGTCACCATATGGCAAGATGCCTGATATTGTGAAGGGAAGGAGACATTGGTAGCATTGTTAATTTTCACACAGTTGTTTGCTTTAGTCATCATCGTTTTTTGTGTTCAGATGAAAATGACCTTTAAATTTAGTCAATACTTTGTCATTCCATATTCATACACATCATTTTTAAGGATGCATAATTTAGTGGTTTTGCAAAATTTTATGTCATATACAGCAGTGGTTCTCAACTTTTTTTTTTTTTTCAGCAAAACAAGGGGTTCCAAAGTATTGAAAAACCAGGATATGTCATTTTAATAGTGGGCTTTATTGACTTGTAAAATCAATGTAAAAATAAAAAATCTCAATGTTCATTTTTTTTTTTTATTAGAACTCATTATTAACCCTTTATTTTCAACATTTTTAGTGCATTGTTAATATCTGGTAGTGCTTTTTTTCTCTCTCTATCATAAACAGTATGTTTAAACATTCTTAAAATATAATGTAAGAAACCTTTAGTTAACATGAATATTTATTGTAAATTGTGTCGACAAGATGACACTGATTGGTAGCGACACATCTAACACCACCTTTCACAGTTTTTGTTTGTATATAAAGATAATTTTTTGTTTTTATCTACAGCGACATATGCAGAAAAGGAAAGATATCCTCAATAGGAACACAAGATGCCCAATAAAGAGGAGAGGAAATTTGCAGGGCACTGAGTTCGCTTTCTCTGAGCTTTCAGAATTCCTCTGTAGTAGCGTTAGCACCTCTCCTTCTATTGAAATGTGGACATTGATATATTGGAGGGCTGCCTTTAGAAGTTCATTGCCAAACAGGGTACTAATGAGGGGACCGGCGCCTGAAGCACTGCACGCTTTGTGCAGATCTATAGGATGAAAACATATTCAGGTGTCAGTCTCACGCTGATTTAATAAAACTCATAGGAGATGGCTCATTGTTAGTGCCTAGCCCTACATAGAGCGCCGCGGCCACTCACGCACCGCTGTTTCTTTCCATTTCCCTTTCAGTCTCTGTCTCTTTTAGACCTGCTTTTATGTCTACTCTGTTTTTACAGTCTATCTCACTCTTTGTCTCTCCTGAGGAAAGAGGAAGCAATCAGAGGCCTTTTATTAGACCTGTAGGCTATAGGGAAGGGGTGTGGTATGATTTTCCTCATTTCTGTCATAGAAGAGCTCAGCGCCTCAGAAAAACAAAGCACCAGAAAACATCACAGCGGGGTCTGCCTGCAGCAAATGAATAAATAAAGGCACATGAGAGAAGTTCAGTCACCAGAGTTGTCCAGGTATCAGTCACTAGGGCTGAATGCCACACTTACAACATCCAAATAACAAACAATCAGAGACTTTAAAGTCAACGTGAAATTGTTTGTCACCAAAGCTACTTTGGTAATGTGATGCATTTGTGAAGGAAATAATATGTTCCCTGACAACAACATATCTATTTGGAATTGATTTGATGGTGAAAAGCGTACATTACATGCAACATTCCACATGCGAATTAGCTAAATCAGTGCCTAAATAGCTATTTGACTGTTGGCTAACATTATTCAACATAACAAGAAATTCAGAGGAAGCATTTTGATTTAAGATTACAAACATGTCAAGTTTGATTTCATGTTGACATTGAAGAAAATAAACAAAATGCTAAAAAATGACATAATGTTCATGATACTTCTATCATCTCTTTTACAGAGCATCAGATTCATATATAATGTTTTTATGTTGACATGTATGTCATTTGTAGATACTTTCTTACCAGACTGACTTAAGGTGCACATACTGTATATGTTAAATGGCCATCAGTGAAACAAGCAGCTAAAAAGTCAAGTGCCTTGAAACCTAACCAAGGTTTCAAGTTCTAAGAAAGATTCAAAAAAATTCTGAAATGTGACGTGTGTAGCAAGGGGTTTTTGTACTTGAATGATGTGACCTTTGACCGAGATGAAGTTGCTATCTTGGCTGGGAGTTAAAGAAGCTCAGTAATGTTGAGGTTATACCTAAGAATGCACTTACACCAGGTCCAAAATTTAGAGACCGGTTCTCTGTAAAGTAAAAACAGACAAAAATGTGAAAATAAGTACAGTCATTATGCAATTAGATCACTAACGGATTATGTAACCAGTCATTATATAATACAATCAATAATTAGATTCAACTTTATTGTCATTGCACATGTAAGGTACAAGGCAATGAAATGCAGTTAGCATCTAACCAGAAGTGCAATAAGCAGTAAGTACAGGATATACATTGTCTACAATATGTTACAAATGTACAATAAATATACAGATAATGCAGTACTATGGACATAATTTACAGATTTCTAAATACTATCAGCATGATATACAGATAGGTGTACTATGAACATACTGTACAGATGGATTATGTAATAAGTGTATGTACACTATAAGCAGAAACTATGAACATCATTTACACTACTGTAATGGACAGTAAAAGAAAAAGTGCATAGAAAAATATTCCAGTGCGCAAATGGATCATTCAGTATTCTGGATGAACAGACAGTAGTGCAAGTAATAAAAAGTGATCTTTTTTTGTTTGTTTGTTTGTTAACCAGATGTTGTGATGAGGAGGGGTGAGGAGTGTTCCTGAGTCTGCTGTTCATTGTCCGGAGGCTCCTGAGGCCCCTCCTGGAGGCAGGAGGTTAAACAGTCTATGCTCAGGGTGAGAGGAGTCTTAAGAATGAGGTGAGCTTGACGTAGACTGCGTTTTCTCTGGATGTCATTAAAAGCAGGAAGTGGTGTCCCTGTGATGCGTTGGGTGGTTTTCACCACCCTCTGCAGTGCGTTGCATTCAGCAACTGAGCAGTTCCCATACCAGACTGTGATACAACTGGTCAGGATGCTTTCGATCGCACACCGGTAAAAGTTCACCATGATGGCTGAAGACAGCTGGTTCTTCTTCAGTGTCCTAAGGAAGAAGAGGCACTGGTCGGCCTTCTTGACCTGGCTGGAGGTGTTTGGGGTCCAGGACAGGTCCTACGAGATGGTGGTTACCAGGAACTTGAAGCTGGAGACATGTTCAACAACCACCCTGTTAATGTGGATGGGGTCATGCGTGCTTCATTTCTTCTTCCTGAAGTCCACAATGAGATCCTTTGTCTTCCTGGTGTTAAGGAGCAGGTTGTTGTCAGCGCACCATGCGGCCAGGTGCTGTACCTCCTCCCCGTAGGGAGTCTCATCGTTGTCTCTGATGAGGCCAATCACCGTGGTGCCATCTGCAAACTTAATGATGGAGTTGGATCCATGCACAGGCTTGCAGTCGTGGGTGTAGAGGGAGTAGAGGAATGGGCTCAGCACACAGCCCTGTGGTACGCCGGTGTTGAGTGTGATGGAACATCCATACATATGTGTTATTATTGTCCAAGTGTGTGAGTACAGAGTGCAGCACTGTGTATACTGCATCCTCTGTGCTCCTATTGCTATTGCAAATTGGTGTGGGTCCAGTGTGGGTGGGAGGCAGTCCCTGAGTTAACATATCTTTCAAATTTACACAATAATATCAAAGTTATTTTTTTCTCTAACAAAAATTAATTAGCTATTATTTTATATAATGTATATGTGTTTATATATATATATATATATATATATATATATATATATATATATATATATATATATATATATATATATATATATAATAAAAACACATAAACTTAAAACACATCTCTTCTATCTTTATTTGACCCTCTAACTTCAGCACTCACTATTCTAATTCTATTCAAAAAAAAATACTACCTTTCTAATCTTTTTGTATTCTATCTATTTTCTTTTCATTTATTATACAATTATAAAAAAGACCTCTAACAATAGCTTGCTCTATTCTTTTTTCTATTCTATCTGTTTTCTATTTAATTTTTATATTATTTAAAAACCCTTGCTACGTGTACTGCATTTAAACTAACTGAGACTTGTTATAGCACTTGTATATCATTGCTCTTTTGTTGAATTTGATTGCTTCCATTGTCCTCATTTGTAAGTCGCTTTGGATAAAAGTGTCTGCTAAATGACTAAATGTAATGTAAATGTGTATATATATATATATATATATATATATATATATATACAAAATAGTTGTTTTTAACAAAATAAATAATCAAAAAAAGAAAAATTTTTTTTAATAATGTGTATTCAAATGGTTTACAGTAGAATGATAAAGGACTGAGTACAGATACCTGTGGAACACCGGATGTATGAGGGGCAAGGAGAGTGTGCCCTTCTCATGACTTGGCATAAGCAGGTAAACAAGACAAAATAAAGTAAAAGTACAGATCCTATTTGGAAATTCTGTAACTTTGTGAGAGTAGAGGAGAGTTAATCAGTGTGGAGTTGATTGAGGGCATTCTGGCTAAAATAAGCACTTCATTTAGAGTGGCCAGGTTCCAGCCTGATTAATAGAGGTCAAGTAGATTGTTCTCAGAAATAAAGTTATACATACCAGACTAAAAAGCTTTTGACATAAAAGGGAAGAGGGAGAGCAGCCAGTCATCTTCATCTGGTATGTCTCAAGTGAGGTCAGATATGGAGTAAAGTGGAATCGGGTCAGCCAGTATATTGTGTCAAGGTTCTGAGTGACCAATGCTAGATACTTAGTTCTTGAAATAATAAACTCCTCAGCCAAGTGTGATGATATCAGAGAGGGAGAGCAAGATCAATGAGATGAAGATGTTCTTCTGAAATCCCCATTGGTTGAGATTTGAAATTTTCATTATCATGTAATCAACAAATCTGACAATGAAATAAACATTCTGACCTAAATCTCTGTTGTGATATTGTGATATACTGTCCACCCTTAATGGACTTCTGCAGATAGATGTCCTACTGCAGAGAGACACATAGTCTGGTCAAGTCTTAACATAACAGCTTTGGGGAGGAGGTGTCTGCCTCTAAAGAACAGGTTTGTTAAATAATTGTGGATAATTGGCTGTCAGGTGTGGGGGACACAATTTAAATGGGCTAAAAACTACTTAGAAAGAGACGTAACACTTACCCGATTTCCTCTGACAAGTAGAACCCATGCAACAATAAAGATGCACACTGGTTAACTGACTGAAAACTATTTGTTCATATCAGGGAGCGCTGTTAATTAAAAGTCAAATGAAGACAATAGAGAATGGCCTGATTAACAATGTACACTGACACACTCCCACATAATTTGTGTTGCACAAGCAAATGGAAAACAACACAGTTGTTTAAAAAGGGGCATAACAGAAATTAATATGTTAAACTATTATTAATATCTGTATTATTCATGATTACAGCATATTTACAGTAGGTGATTGGTATGCATGATCTTCTACATCAATTAACTACCAGCTAGTGTAAAATCAACCAAAAATGTAATGTACATCATGTTTTATTCAATATATATAAATAACTAAATAAATAACTACACAAATGAATAAATGAATGAATGAAGTGGATTAGTAACACTTAATTCTAAGGCCTAATTCTCACTATTAACTAGTTGCTTCTTAAAATGACTATCACTAGCACATTAGCTGTTTATTAGTACTTACAAAGCACATAGGATATGTCTTGTTCTGCATGACCATATTTTAGATCCCTTAATCCTACACCATACCTATACTTAACAACTACCTTACTAACTATTAATAAGCAGGAATTTAGGAGTTGATTGAGGCAAAATACACAGTTAATAATTAATCGTAAGAATTAGTGTTTAAAGTGTTACCAGTGGATTACATTAGGTACCAATAAACGTCTAAGGGTCAGGCTGGGTAGAAAATATACATATTAGATGTTCTAATCCACTCTGATTGACTGTACATAACTTAAATGTTATTCAGACACTGTTATATTCAGCCCTTTATAATGAAAAGTACAGTATGTCTCCAAACATCTTGAGAAATTACTTATAATAGTTTTAATAGCACAAGGGCTAAATAGATTTGCTGTGTTCCAGACCTTGAAATAATCAGGCTTTGTCAATGTCAATGTCATGTTGGTGACCGACGAATTGGGATATCGCTTCGATAGACCAATCTACTTTGAGTGTAAACTAAAAGAGCCAATGCACATTGGCATGCAATTATTGCATCCAGCTGAGTAGGCAGCTGGTGCAATGCATACCAGCTTTTCGCTTCGGAGCCGAGTGACAGCATCCTTCTACTCAACTGTGTCTGCCATGAACTACGAGTTCAGCATGCTCTTGGAAGCTTCCTGTGTTGGCAAGATGGCGCTTCAGCGCACCGAGTGGGTTGTGCACTTCAGGCTGCACTACCCCATGTCGTGTTGCAAGCGACCATCTCCCCTGTGCACCTCAGCACTAAAAGAGCATTTCCTTAAGAGCAATTTCCTCTAAAAAAGCTCCACGGGTGCATCTTTATAAAGACAACGGATTACCTGGCACAGGTGATGGTCACGATCACTGCCTCACGCGTCTGGGCATCAAGCACGCTGAGGTGGCCTTCGTGGATGCGTCATGTTCCCATTGCAGGAAGATAACCATCTCGGAGCTGCGAACCAGGCTCCGCTACCTTCAGGGTAGCAGAGTCCCATTGCCTCTGCCGCGATCTGGGGTTCGTTCTGGCGGACAGACAAGAACCACTTCCAGCAGTAGCGCGGGCGATTTGAAGGTTACAGTGGTGGCAAACTCAGCAGGGAACCAACCCTCTGGGGACCATCGCTCCTCTTGCACCTCCGATCCAGCCGAACGCGCTGGACCCTCTTCAAAGAGCCAGCGGTATCCAGTGGACCTCCCTCTGACCGGATGTCGATCTCAGCATCGGAGGGAGAGCTGTTGGATGAAGATTCGGCTGCGCTGCGGGACAGTTGTAAAGCCTGAATCGGATTCGGAGATGGCAGCTATGCTTTCCCGGGCCACCGAGAGGGTAGGGCTCGAGTGGAAACTTCCACCGCGTCCAGTGCCTTCGATGCTGGATGATAGGTTTCTCGGGGTTGCTTGCACTGGTTCTCTGTGCCCCGCCCCAGTGCCTTTCTTCCCAGAAGTGCATGATGAGCTCACCAAGTCTTGGATGGCACCTTTTACTGCCAGAAACTGGCCAGTGGGCTCCTCCTCCCTCACCACCCTCGATGGCGGTGCAGCGAAGGGGTATTTGGCAATCCCGCCGGTGGAGCAATGGTGTCCTAAGTCTGCCTCCTCCTGGTGTGGAGCCCCTGTGCTTCCTTCCCGGGCCTATAGGCATTCATCTGGTCTAACCGGCAGTGCCTATATGGCTTGCAGGGAAGCTGCTTCCACCTCACACGCTATGGCGATACAGCAGGTGCACCATGCCAAGGCACTGAAGGACCTGCACGAGGGTGGTCACGATCCGGAAGTTCTGAAGGAACTCCGAACAGCCACTGACCTTGCACTCCGAGCGACGAAGGTCACTGCGAGTTCTCTGTGTCGTGTGATGTCCATGCCTGTGTTCCAGGAGCGCCACCTCTGGCTGTGTCTGGCAGACATGAGGGACAAGCTTCGGTTCCTCAATGCCACTGTGTCCCAAGCCAGCCTCTTCGGTGATGCAGTCGAGAGCTTTGCCCAGCAGTTCTCGTCTGCCCAGAAGCAGACTGAGGTGATCTGACACATCCTGCCCCGGCGGGCAGCTGCTGCCTCCAGCCTCAGTCACAGCCACAGCCACAGCCTTGCTCTCCACCCACTCCCAAGCCGCAGCAGCCTCCAGCAAAGCAGCATCGAGCCGCAGCAGCCTCCAGCAAAGCAGCATCGTGGAGCCGGGCGTGGGCGGGCCACCCCACCAGTCCAGGCCCCCGCCAAACCTGGTGGCAAATGGAACAGCTAACGGCCCTGAGACAGGCGACCCAGAGATGGAGGGATTTGCTCTTTGGGAAATGTTGAACTCACCACTCTCTCCCTCGGAGGGCCGGGTGGAGAAGCTTTTGTTTAGTTTTTTCCCGCTGTTGGCCTCATGGCCATCGGTACCCAAATTCTCAACAAAAGAGCAGTTTCCTTTATCTCTGGGTCCCAGGAGGGCACGGAGAGTTGCGGATGACCAAGCACCGGATCTCACTCATCCCCCTCTTTCGCCAGATGGCAGCAGCGGGCGGTTCGAGAGTGTCAACAAACTGTGGTTTACACAGATGCCTCCATCACCAGCTGGGGGGCCACGTACAACAGGCATGCAGTCTCAGGGGTTTGGACGGGCCTGCAGCTGCATTGGCACATCAATTGCCTAGAGTTGTTAGCAGTGTGCCTTGCCTTGAACCATCTCAATGGTCACTTTTCGAGGCAAGCACGTGCTGGTCCGAACACACAACACAGCGACCAGTGCGTACATCAACCTACAAGGTGGTCTGTGCTCCCGTTGCATGTCGCAACTTGCCCGCCACCTCCTCCTTTGGAGTTGGAAGGTTCTGAGGTCACTTCATGCTGTTCACATTCTGGGCCTGCTCGACCGTACAGCCGACGAGCTGTCTCAAGCAATGCTCCCGGGAGAATGGCGACTCCATCCCCAGATCGTCCAGCTGATTTGGAGATGTTTTGGAGCCACGCAGGTACACCTGTTCACTTCTCCAGAGACCTCTCACTGCCAATTGTTCTACTCCCTGTCCCGTCCAAGCATTAAGATGCTATGTAGACCAGACACAAAGCTTCAGGACCTCAGACCAGCCCTTTGTCTGTTACGGAGGCTGGCAGAAGGGGAATGCCGTCTCTAAGCAAAGGATGGCCCACTGGATTGTGGATGCCATCGCCCTGGCTTATTAGTCACAGGGTGTGCCCTGCCCATTCAGGTTGCGAGCTCACTCAACTAGGAGTGTTGCATCCTCCTGGCTGCTGGCTCGTGGCGCCTCACTGACAGATTCTATAGCCTTCGTGTACAGCTGGTATCCTCCTGTGTTCTCACCTCAAACGGATAGTGGCACGGAGAGGCCCGGTTAGTGTCGGCTTGCTATGACTGCTCCAGAGTGTCCGTACTGTAGACCCTGTTGAGATCCTCCATCACCCTCGGCAGCCGGACTCAGCAGAACATCCAGCACCATGATGAATCCATGAGAACCGTGGAAGGCTGGGTTCCATATTGAGACCTAAGCGTTAATCGTATGTGTATAGTCCACGGTATAGCACAGAACACTGGAAGGGGCAGCACCCATGGCACTTTGGTAATGACAACACCATGACAATTCATCAGTCACCAACGTGACGTCGAGTGTGACCGACTGAAAGGGAACGTCTCAGTTATGTATGGTAACCCTTGTTCCCTGAAGGAGGAAACGGAGACATCACGTCCCGTCGCCACGGTTGCTGTACCGCCGCTGAGCGGCCGGGTCACCGGTATGCATTGCACCTTCTGCCTTCTTATACTCACACTGTGATCAGTGGCAGCTGGATGCAATAATTGCATGCCAATGTACATTAGCTCGTTTAGTTTACACTCGTAGTAGATTGGTCTATCAAACTGATATCCCAATTCATCGTTACCAACATGACGTCTCCGTTCCCTCCTTCAGGGAACAAGGGTTACTATACGTAACCGAGACATTTACATGTACATACAGTACCATTCAAAAGACTGGGGTAAGATTGATTGATTGATTGACAGATTATTGTTTTAAGAAATTAAATCAACAACAAATAATAATTATATATATTTTAGAATCAAAAATAAAAAAAATACAGTAAAAACATTAATAGTGTTAATTACTATTCATCATATTATAATAAATATTAAATATTGTATAGTATTATTATCATTATTATTATTATTATATATTTAAAAATGTAATGTATTCCTGTGATATCAAAGCTGAATTTTCAGCGTCATTACTCCAGTCTTCAGTGTCACATGATCCTTCAGAAATCACTCTGATATGCTGATTTCCAGCTCAAGAAACCATCCTTATTATTATTAATGTTATTTTATTTTATTTATTTATTTTTTTCAGGATTCTTTGATGAATAGAAACTTCAAAGAACAGCATTTATTTAAATCTGAAATCTGTAAGTGTACTTACTGTCATTTTTGAACATTTTAAAGTGTCCTTGCTGAATAAAACTATTAATTTCTAAATAAATAAATAAATAATCATACTGACTGGCAAGAGTATGCAATTAAATATTTATGTGAAATATTCCACCACAAAGACAGGATCTTAACTGAAACAAATAAATTTTTCTTTATTCATTGACATAAGGTTGTTACATCACAATCAATCAATCAATACAATTTATTTATTTATTTATTAAGACAAAAAATCTTACGGACACCAAACTTTTGATCGATAGTATGTATCATTAAATATTTGTGTAAAACATTCCATTTCAAACATAACACGCATACAGGATATTAGCTGAAACAAATACATTTTTCTTAATTTATTTAAAAAATACTATATATATATATATATATATATATATATATATATATATATATATATATATATATATATATATATATATATATATATATCAAAACCACTTCTTATAATCAGTTCTTAAAAGAGAAACAGTTAAAATTAATCAAAGGAACCAAAATATGATAATGTAAAATGAAAGCAAAATTCATTGTTTTTATTCTACAGTACTCCGTCCGGCAGGCCGCTATAATATGCCTAATGAGCACCACACTCTCTACCAATCAAATGCAGCCTAACAGAGCAACTCCACACCATGGCAACAGCGGCAACAGTGGCCATGGTAACAACAGGGAAGAGCTGTCGTCCTCACTGCCAAAAAAGGGAGCACGCTCAATAAAGATAATTATGCCTTTTTAAAGTGCTGGTTGCAATCCTTCAGCATAATGTGCTAATTGCTTAGAGATGTAAGGAAAAAGCAGGATACACCATCACTTAAGAAAAAAAAAAGAAAAGAAAAAAAGAATGGGGTTTTGATTGGTGAGGTTGGAGGCAGATCTGGAGTATGAAATTATCCCTGGGCACTTGCACATACAGCTTAGCTGTGACACGGACAGGATACAGGACGACCTCCCACACTTCTATCGGAAGATGACAAGAGCCTGTCTGCTCAGAAACGTGCCACCTCCCCACCCCACCTCAACTCTGCATACTGAAAAGGTTACAACTGTCAGTCAAACACAACTCTTTCTGTGTGTCTCTCGCCTGCTCACTCTCTCTCTCTCACACACAGTCGTTTACTTAGGACAGGACAATAAGAGAAAACATGCCTTTGCAGCAACAAATGTCAACTTGGAAACATTGAGGAATAGTAATACAATAGACGGTTAGCGGAAAGGGGTCCTAGACCTAGAGATAATCTGTCACGCTTAAATCCATGTTTTAACCTATCCTATACAGGTATCTTGTAGCGAGAACCAAACAAAAGAGCAGATTCAGACAGAGTCTGTCTCATTCCAGTCTGCTCTGCACAAACACGCCCGTAGAAGCAGCCCAAAACCTGGCAACAGGAAGCTTTTTTTAGACCACATTTTTCATTTTCTTGACACACACATACAGACACACAGTGTAAAGTTGTTTTCCCCTTTGCCGGTGTTTGTAGAATTCGATTGGCTGAAATGTTGCTAGCCAAAATTTCTCCTCACTCTGGCAACAGCCGAGCACCAGTCGCCCCACGTCCTGTAAAGGGGGGCTTCAGCGTCTGATTGGCTCCTTTATCGTGCCAACCTTCCCTTCTCGCTCCACCAGCCAGTGTGCTAATTTATTCAGAGTGTCACACTCCAGTCTGAGCTGTGTGTCTTACTCTGCCGATCTGCTTTGGCATGTGCCTTACTAACAGCAGGGGAAGGTGGGAAAGGTGTGTGTGTGAGAGAGAGAGAGAAAGAGAGAGAGAGAGAAAGAGAGAGAGTCTGTGTACGGCGGTTGAGTGAAGTGCTCTAGAGTCTGTTTAGGTGGGGGCATACGAGAGGTGTGTGTGTGTGTGTGTGTTTGTCTGGCAAACAGAAGTTTTTTTTTTTTTTTTTGTGGGGGGTATCTGAGTGCTGTCTGAGTGTGTATTTGTTAGAGTTCACAGAGGACAGCGGATGAATGAACGTAGATGCTTCGCAGATTTATTCACAAATAACATCATCCGATTTATTCACAGTCAGAATCTCATATGTGACATGAAAGCAGAAGCATCACACCCTTTCAAACTCAATGACACGTGGTGACTCAGATGAGGCTGAATGCTGAGTTGATTGTATATCTGCTTAGTTTATTACATATGTAATATAGCATGGAATTCATTTATATACAGTACAATTTTTTTCTTTTCTTTTTTTTCTTCTTTTTTTTCTTGAGCACCAAATCAGCATCATCAGGATCATGTGGCACTGAAGACTGGATTAATTCAGCTTTGCCAGGAACAAATTACATTAAAATATTGTAGAAAAAGTTATTTTAAATTGTAAAAATCTTTGTGTTTTTACAGCCATTGGTGATCTTACAATATCTATTCATACTATTAAGATACATGACCTTTATTGGTGACACATTCTCACCAAAAAAAATAAAATAAACAAATACAACACTGGCATGGTGCCGAGTAACAGCATGGCCGATACTTCTGCCCTGATTGAATGGACAAACAACTCATTTACTGTTATTCTTTGGCATAACAGAGGATTGAACAAGATCTTAAAGGTTAATTCTAAATAAGCTTTGACCTTGTGCTTCCTGTTGGGAGGCGCAATTGCAGATGTCTTACGGCAGCACATCAATAGTGAGCACCTGTGGGGTCATTTGAATAATCTGCTTAGCGAGATGTGAGAATGTTGCAGGAGCTCGCTGAGCTTGCATAATTTTCCTGCTGTCTGCTCCACTGAAGATGCATGTCAACAACTGAGCTGAGAGACATTTTTCAAACCACAGTTCAGAAAAAAATGTACACAACAAAAAATATTGCTTCAAAAAACTGCTGGAATAATAAGAAAGAAAGAAGAGGAGGGGGTGATCATGGGTAATTTTAGGATGCAAATCACAATCCATCACAGACACATAACATATCCCAGAGGAAGCTCTGCTGCTTAGATGTTCATCGCACAGGAGACAACTGAGTTATGTTTCATGTAAGTATTCACTTTATCTCTAATGTTTCTCCTAAAATACCTAAGTAGAAATAAATAGAAACAAATGAGACATATATTAAGACTAAAGACTTTAGCTTAGAACATTTAGTCTCTGAAGAATTTAATGAATTTTTTTGTGTTTGTACTGAAATGTGTGATTTTTCAAGAATTTGGTATCATGGCAAATTTGAGCATAGTTTAAATGGGTCATATGATGCGATTTCAAGTTTTCCTTTCTCTTTGGGGTGCTGTTCATGAATAGATAAGATCCCTAAAGTTGCAAAGACTAAAGTCTCAAACCCATAGGGATATTCTTTATAAAAGTTAAGACTCGTCCATGCCCTCCTAAAAGGCCTCGTGGGAAGATTTGCATAACACCGCCCAAATGTTCACACAAAGAAAGAAGTTGTAACTTTGATTCTCACTGTAGTATTGTTGCTGCCACCGCCATGTTGTGGAGATGCTGTGTGTTTCGTTGTGAAAGCGAAACTACTTTGTTTGGCATTCCAAAAGAGGACACAACTAGAAATCAGTGATTAAGTTGTATTTATAACACTGTTCCAGAACAGACGTGTGCAGCGCATTTTATGGAGGACAAGGACTGTTTCCTGGGAGAGTAGCCTACAATGCCGGTGTTTTGACAAATAATGCTGACCCACTGACTATTCAAACGTGAGTTTTGAGCAGTGTAGAGCAGTGCTAATTGTTTGTCGTTTCTCAGATCACAAATGCAGACATGGCTTTATGTTTATGCGGCGTGATATGCAACGCAATGCGTAAAAACAGAGTATAAGTCATTATAATCAGTAATCATGTCCTCAATGGATACTAAAAATTCCTAATTTGTAATGGGTTTTATTGGTTTTGTCTCGTCGCACCGGGACACGGCATCACAGTATAGTATAAGGGGCGTAACATTTCCGTCACATGCTTGTGGTATTCGGCCAATCACAACGTACTGGATAGCTGGCCAGTCAGAGCACAAGTCGCTTTTCAGAACAATGAGCTTTGTAAAAATCTACTCGTTTCAGAAAGGCGGGGCATAGAGAAAAAACATTAATGTACAGTATGTGGAATATATATATATTTTTTTAACCTTAAACATAAACACATTTCATTCCACCAAATACACAAAATAATGTTTTTTAGCAATGTCATATGACCCCTTTTAAGACAATGAAACTCAAAAAGAGACATGACATTATTAGGGTCTTCATCTCAGGATAAACAGGAAACCTAAAAGGATAGTTCACCCCCAACAATAAAAATTCTGCCACAATTTACTCACCCTCATGTTGTTCCAAACCTGTATGAGATTCGTTCTTTTGTTGACGGCAGACATTGACTTCCATTGTATTTTTCCATACTTCCACACTGTGGAAGTCAATAGCTACTGTCAAACTGTTTGGTTACCAACATTCTTCAATCAAGAATCAAATATCTTCTTTTGTGTTCAACAGAAGAAAGAAACTCATAAAGGTTTGGACCAGTTTTTTTTATAAAAATCCAAAAAAACAAAAAAAAAAAAAAATAATAAAATAAATAAATAAAGAAAAAAAAAAGAAAAACTTCTAAGTTCGTTCACAATTGAATCTCATGACATTTAGGAGAAACAAATGAAATATTAAAAATATTAATATTTTCTGTGGGATAAGCTGCAATTACAAACAACGTCAGTTGTTGGGCCTCAAAACCTTTGAGAGCGAGAGAGAGAGTTTTATTACTTTTCTTTGAGGATTTAATTTTATTTCCCCTTGTTCAACAACCTGTACAAGAATAAAACAAGAAATATTACAAAACCAGTAACTCTGTCAATCACCATCATTCAGCAGATAATGTTTCCATTGTAGGCAGCATCTCTTTTGCCTCCCTTTAGCTCATTGGTTTCTCATTAATATCTTTAGGCTTGGGGTAAATGTGAGTGAAAAACAAGCAAAAAGTCATGTGAGAACAGGAAGCTGTGCCTCCACTGAATTCCCAGCGTCCTGCCATGTGATAATGTCCACCCTCCATGTTCATATATCAGCGTAATGGCTCCAAATGGGACAGACTAATTACTGACTAAACTGCACAAAGGATATTAAACATTAAAACTACTTGAAACACATAATGATCATTGAGTGATTCAGTTTTTTAGGGAGCACTCAGCTTGGCTAAATGTTTACTAAGGATCTGCTGCTAATAGTCCAAAAATTTGAATCATATCAGCTGAACAGCAGTAATTGAATAAAATGCTCTTTTTTAAATTAATATAATAAAATAATGATACAATTTGATTTTAATTTTTTTTATTTTACTATATTATTCTAGTGTTATTACTTTCAAAGATATTATTTATGAAATGTTTATAAATGCATATGATGAAATCATGATGTGATTTGATTTTAAATAAATGGCCTTCAACCCAGAAATGGTGAGCATCTCAATTAACATTACATTTTTCAATGTACACGCATACTACCATTCAAAAGTTTGGGGCCTGTGAGATTTCCTTACATTTCTTATTTTTCTTTTCTTTTATTAAATTAATACTTTTACAGAGCAAGGACACATTGGAATGATCAAAAGTGACAGCAAATTCTATTTCAAATAAAAGCTGTTCTTCTGAACGTTTTATTCCTCCTGAAAAAAAAAAAAAAAAACGTAACATGCTTTTTACAAAAAAATGCAATACATCTGTGTTCAAACATTGCTAATAATCAGAAAGGTTTCTTGAGCAGCAAATCAGCATATCAGAATAATTTCGGAAGGATCATGTGACACTGAAGACTGGATTAATGATGCTGAAAATTCAGCTTTAACATCACAGGTGGTTGAGGAGGATGCTACCCCTAAACATTTTTGGGAGGGGGCAGTAAGTGGCAGACTCCAGTGCCCAAGGAGATTGACCGTCCATGGATTCCAACGAGCCCAGTGTTTGTAGTGTCATTCTCTCCTGAGCCTCTCCACAAAATGGCCACCACTCCAGAGCTTCATCCCATCATGGCCGCCACTCTGGAGTCTCGTCCCGCCATGGCTGCCATTCCAGAGCCTCGACCCGTAATGGCTGCCACTCCAGAGCCTCCAGACCTCATGGATGTCACTTCACAGCCTTCATCCATCACAAATGCCACTCCAGTGTTCATGGTCATCATGAATGTTGCATTTGAAGACACCCAGGCATTCCAAAAGCATTTGAGGCTGGCTTTCAGTTTGGCAGACCCACCACTGATGTCAGTATGGGTGGCCAGCATCCCCAGCTCTGCGCTCTCAAGCCTGGCTACCTCAGTGCTCTCAAGCCCGGTTATCCCACCTTCCGCTGCCCTTTCTGTAATGGCGTTTGCCATTTTGTGTGTCTGGGCCATAAACACTTCTGAGGCAGTGGCATCTGCTCCTGTCCAGGAGTCTGCTCCTGAGCCCGCTCCAGTCCATGAGTCCGCTCCTGAGCCTGCTCCAGTCCACGAGTCTGCTCCTTAGCCCACTCCAGTCCATGAGTCCACTCCTGAGCTTGATCCAGTCCATGTATCTGCTCCTTAGCCCGCTCCAGTACAGGAGTCTGTTTCAGAGCCCCACTCCAGTTCACGAGTCTGCTCCTGAGCCCACTCAAGTTCACAAGTCTACTCCTGAGCCTGCTCCAGTCCACAGGTCAGTTTCAAAGCCCACTCCAGTTCACAAATCTGGCTCCAGAGCCTACTCCGGTCCATGAGTCCGCTCTTGTTCCTCATGAACCTTCTCCCAGTCCCGTCATGGTCAAAAAGGCTGTCCCTGAACTCTCTGCCTGCCCTGGCATGGCCAAGGAGGTCATCTCTGAGCTCTTCTCCTGTCCTGTCATGGCCAAAGTTGCTGTCTCTAAACTGTCTGCATGACCTGTTTTGGCCACAGAGGTCAACTGATCCACCTTGGTGGTCTCCTGTCTCATCAGCTCCACTTAGGTGGACATCTGCTCAGCCTGAGCCATCTTGGTGGCCCCCTGCACCATCAGCTCCACTGAAGTAGTCCTCAGCACCATCAGCTCTTCCCTGGTGTTCATCTGCGCCACCATGGGGATCTTCAGTCCCATCTTCTCTGCTGTGGTGGTCACCAGCTCCACCGTGGGGATCTTCGGTCCTGTCTGATCTGCTGTGGTGGTCATCTGTTCCAACATGGGGATCTTCTGTCCCATTTGCTTTGCTATGCTGGTCTTCTGCTCTAGCATGGGGTGTCCAGCTCCACCCTGGTGGTCTTCAGTTCAGCCTGCTCTGCCTACTAAGCCGGCTCCGCCCACCATCCCTCCCCCTGATCTGCCTCCCTCCTGGACTTGAACTTTTGTTTTGGAGTGTCTAGAAGCCACTTCTTCAAAGGGATTGTGTTACAGTATGTCATGATCCCAGCCTGTGTTCCCCTGTCTTGTGTGTTTTACTCTTATTTTGAAATGTGTCATTGTGCTTCCTGTAGATCAGGGGAAGCCAACGTCAGTCCTGGAGTGCCGACGTCCTGCAGAGTTTTGCTACAACCCTGAAAAAAACACACAGTCACTTGTCTGTAGCCTTAGTAATCCTGAAGACCTTGATTAGCTTGTTCAGGTGTGTTTTGATTTAGGGTTAGAGCTAAACTTTGCAGGACAGCGGCACTCCAGGACCGACGTTGCCTATTCCTGCTGTAAATGCTCTTGTCTAGCTTTTCCTTGTTCTCCTGCTCTGTGTTTCACTTTGTACCCGTGCTTGTTTCATTCTTTGTAACATTAAACCTTATTTTACTTTTCGATCCGCCTCATCTCGCCCTTCATCCAGCCAAGCAGTACAACAGGAATAAATTACATTTATAGAAAACAGTTAATTCAAACTCTAATATTTAATAACACAAACACATTTAAATAGTCTTACCAACAACATGCTTTTGAATGACAGTTTATGAATTCATCCTGGTCTAAGTGGATTAAAAATCATGTGTCACTCTTGATGATCTAAAAACAACTTAACTTGCCCAACCACCTGTCTCACTTAATCACACTTACATGATTCAAACATATTCATAACATAACAACTAACTTTATATTCACTGTAAATGTCTTTTTGAATCCAATTTAACCTCACTACTTTTATTTGGCATGGAGTGTACACAGATACGAATAGTTTTCCAGCAGGAACAATGCATATGAAGTGACCCTCTCCCTCGCCTGCTGTTGGCAGCCTCTGTCTTCAGGCTGTTAATTGCACTTGGCATCTACATGATAGGAAGTCAGACTAACTGCCTCTGTGTTGTGTTTGAGTCTGACTTACTGAAATGTAGTGCACACACTAAAATTAAATCTGAAAAGTATGGCCACATACTTTGCTTGTCAGTAGCTTTTTATAAGCTTCTTTATAAACTACAGAACAGTAAGTAAAGTGTCTAAAAATAAGTGAATGCCCTTATTTAAATACAAGCCTTCTTTTATAATAAAATAAATTGAACCCACCTTTAAAATTTGTATTCTGGAGACTGAAAGGAATTTTAGCTGCTGAAGGTGTGTTTGGGTCATTGATTTAGCACATAAATCAGTCTACAGTCACCCTGCAACAATTACAGTGACAGAGATTAAATGAGCCAATCAGGAAGCGCCAATGTCTTTGTTCACCTCACGTTATCTTCACCGCCATCACCAACCAAAAAAAAAAAAATCCCTTCTATGAATAAATAATCTACTACTTCTCCCAACAAAAAAAAAAAAAAAACAAACAATTTATCAGCTATTTAATCAACCAACCAAAAATAAAGGCAATATGGTCGTGCTAAACAAAAGCCTGGCGATGCTCCAGCTGCAAATAACAACAGTGGTTTCTGTTCCTCCCTCTGCAGTTCTGCTGCCTGCAAAAAAAAAAAAGGCAGCTAATTAAAATAAACCAAACACAATGAGTGATGCTTAATGGCTCTAATTCAAAATAAATGCAGGGAGCTCGTCGCCGCCACCATTGTAACAGGCTTAAATATCAAATTAATTATTGTTTGTTGGTGGTTAATCATGGAGGGGGAGAAAAGCAATAACCTGAATTGTTATCAGATAACATAAACAGGTTATTTCCGGGTCTGTGATAGAACAATGAGGGTGTATTAATTGCGTCTTCTGATTGAAAATGACCTCAATAACCCTCCTGTGTAAATAAGTTTCAAATAAAACAGCTTTCTGAAAGGAGATCACCATTTTCAAAATTGTTTCATGCAGATTCTAGTGAAAAAAAATGGTAATTTGCAAGATTACATTTTTCTTCCCTGCAGGAGGTCCAGAGCAGGAGAATCCCATTTAACTCACACACTGATACCTTTGACCTCGGTCCACTAATTTAAATGTTATTACATGTTAATTATGTCTATTTATGGCTATACTTTTCTACTTGACCTATTCCAAATTATATATTTCCTTTGAACTGTCAAGGCATCATTTAGCAACGTTAATATTTAACTCAGATACCTCAAATTAAATTTCTCACTTCGATTTAACCTAGATGATGAGCTAACCTCAACTTCAATAATTAATGACAAGGGATTAGAAACCTATAGTGTAATTAATAAGAGGGGTAATTATTTATGTTATGGTTCAACTTCCTGCAATGTCATTGCTTTGCTTACTATTATTACCTCTGAAGTTTTCTGCGTAGCTGTTAAATAGGCCCTTATTTTGATTGAGTGATTAAATGAATCGGCTGTAACACAGCCATTGATCTCAGGAGTGGTGATTGTGTCATATTCTGCTCCATTACAATCCCAAACATTCTCAACGCAACGGCAGAGGCCCAGTCATATTTGACAGAGTTATTGAGAATATGGAAATAACTCCTAACTAATGAGCAGATGTGAGCTTGGCAGCAGGAACACTCACTCTTTATTTTCCTCTTCCCCCTTCTCCTCTATTTCCAACCTCCACTCTATTTCCAGTTCTCTCGCTGTCTCCCTCCATCGAGTCATTGAATTTCAGAAGACCCAGAATCACTTCAATGATTTCCTGTGACTTGTTATCGATCTGTTTTGAATCCAAGGGTGTGTGCTTCTTTCCTGTGCTGGTCCATAGTCAGACACTGGCACTGTGTATAATATAATATAATATAATATAATATAATATAATTACATTTTAGAATAACAGAAAATTCATCAAAACTATTTAAAAACAAAAACAGAATTCACTGATATTTTTAATTTGATTTTTTTTTTAAATAAATATTTATGGTTTTAGTTTTAGTTACTGTTAATAACCCTGGTCTAAGATGTAGTAAACAAAAAGGTTAAAGATATCAAAACTTGAAAATAGCCATCTTGTTTTCATCTACAACACAAATTTCAAGCTTTGAAATGTAAGTTTATTCTTGAATAAGGCCTTGCAAGTGGGTTGTAGTTTTACTGTATGGCATTAACTATGAGGCTGCATGGAGCACACACCCTCCAAAAATCATGTGGGTTTTAAAAAGCACATTCGACTCACATGCCCAGTAGGAATCCAGCTGAACAGCGAGTGAACGGTCTCACCATAGGCTAATGTACACCCAAGACAGGGTGTGTCATGTGAGGATGCCAGTGGGGTGAAATCTCTGCTTGCCCCCTCTGTGTGATGGATGGGATTTGCCCTACTCCATCTGGGCATGGACGGGCCACATCCATCATGTCCCCAACAGAGAGGGAGAATGTGATATTGCTCCCCTCAACACAAGTCTCAATAATATGGCATCTTTACCCTCTCACCCCACTGCTATACAATATTTCCCATGTTTTCCAATTAACTTTCTAATAACTACCTGCTGTCTGCAGAGGTTCAGTCCTGTGACACTGTACGGTTATGACTCATTAGGTACTTTCCTCAGTGTCACTGTTTAACTGACCCGACCCGGAAAGGACTGTACTCTCACCTATGACCCTGCAGCACTGCCACACATGCATTTATGAAATTCTTAAAGAATAATTCACCCCTAAAAGCAACATCATTCACTCACCTTTCACAACATTTCTTCTTCTGTGGAAAACAAAAGGAGATGTTTTGTAGTAGAATGTTCATGCTGCTCTTTTGCATCTTCAATAACTGAATTGTTACCAGGGGCTGTCAAGCTACAAAAATACCAAACACACACAAAATTCATATGACTCATGGACAATGCTATATTTAATTGCTAATAACTTGACAGCTTAACTTGAGATAAATGACCAGACATTTAAAATCATTGAAAATCCTCTCTAGTTTTATAATAACTTGTTAAATCTTAAATGTTTCTGTGGCTATTTTATTTAAGTTAGTTTGGGAAAATTAATACAAAATAATACAAATAAATTTAGTTTAGGATTTTATTTTGTTTAGTTTATTTTTAGATTTCATTTAATTTTCAATAATAACACAGTCCTCATTTGCATTAACATCCATTCAAAAATGGCACATCACACCAGGTTTGAGCGGATCATTAATGCCAAATTTCATTGGTTGTTGTATTTAAGTTTTCCCAGTTATGTTTTTTAGTACATTTTTTAGTAAAAATGAAAATGAAAATGGGTAATGTATATGGTAATAAAATGAATGGTAACTGTACTAAATTTTAAATAAACAGCTTTTAATATAACAGTCTCATTTGCATTCTTGTACATTCAAATATGGCATCACACCCAGGTTTGACATCATTAATGGCAAGTTTCACTGATCGACGTTTAGTTAAAGTTTTATTTATTTATTTATTTCATTTTTTTAATGAAAGTGTTAATTAAACTTTTAACATTTAGTTTTTGATAGTCCTCATTTGTACTCACGTATATTCAAATAAGGAGTCACAGCAGGGTATGATGCCATTAATGACCAATTTCATTGGTTGTTGTGTTTATTTTACAATTTTCTCACTTACATTAGTTTTTCAGTAAATGAAAATGTTAATTAAAATGTTTTAATTTAGTTTTCTATAATATCACATTGTGTTTTAATTCATTAAAATATGGCATGTGATACCAGGTTGATGTCAATGATGTCAAATGTCATAGGCTGTCATGAGTCTTTTTAACCATTCATAAGCATGCCCAAATTTGAATATGCACAAATGACAAATTGATGATGGACAGTTGCAATCTGGTCCTCACATTCAGCTCCCTATCACTTTAAAATACCTTGTTATGTTGTCTTCTGACATTGTGATTCACAGCACTGGTCCAACCATTCACGTTCCACTATAGGGAAAGGAGCAGCGTGAACATCCTTCCTTTTGTGGTTGACTTAAGAAGAAATTCATTCATGCTGGTTTGGTTTAATACGAAGATGAATATTTTTGTGGATGCCCTATTCCTTTAATGTCTCAATAGTGGTCTAATGAAGTAAATATGTGCATTTTTTAGTCACATTTAAATGGATATACTCCACCCCCAAATGAGAATTTTGTCATTAAGCAAAACTTCACTTACCCCCATGTCGTTCCAAATCTGTAAAGCTGCCATTCGTTTTTCCGGAACACAATTTAAGACACATTTTGGATGAAAAACCGGGAGGCCTGTGACTGTCCCATAGACTCCCCCAATTAAATAACAGTGTCAAGGGTCCCATAAAGGTATGAAAGTAGTTGTCAGAATACTCCATCTATGCCATCAGACGTGCAATCTGGGTTATATGAAGCGACGGGAACACTTTTTGTAAGCAAAGAAAAATATGACTTTATGCAACAATCACAGAATCTCCTCTGTGTCTCTTCATATCTCTGTATGCTGAGTATGCTCTTCTGTATCATCCGCGCCACAAAGATGTGTTTCTACGTGTATTTAGCTTTGATTTGAAAGAAAACAGCGCATCCTTGTGGTCTTCATACCTTTTATGGACCTTGACACTGTTATTTACTTGGCAGTCTATGGGACAGTCACAGACCTCCCGGTTTTCATCCAAAATATCTTTAGTAATAAATAGTAAATACAGTTGTCAAGGTCCATAAAAGGTATGAAAAAGTCGTCTTCAGAATACTCCATCAGACGTGCAATCTGGGTTTATATGAAGCACGGCGAACACTTTTTGCAAGCGAATAAAACAAAACACAATGACTTTATTCAATAATTCCTTTGTCAAACGGTCCCCCTCTGTGCCACTCCATATCACTGTATGCTGCGTATGCTCTTCTGTGTCATCCGCGCCACAAGGATGCGCTGTTTCTATGTGTATTCAGCTTTGATTTGAAATAAAAAACATGCATCCTTGTAGAGCATTGGTCTCAAAACTCAATTCCTGGAGGGCCACAGCTCTGCACACAGTTTAGCTCCAACCCTAATCAAAACACACCTGATCCAGCTAATCAAAGTATTCACAATCTACTAGAAGCTTCCAAGCAGGTGTGATTTGGAGCTGGTGGGAGCTAACTCCTGCCAGAGCTGTTGGCCCTCCAGGAATTGAGTTGAGGAACCAGTGTTGTAGAGAGAACTAACGTTGACGAAAGGAATTATTGAATAAAGTCTCGTTATTTTTGTTTTTTAAAGGGATACTCCACCCCTAAAATGAAAATTTTGTCATTAATCACTTACCCATGCGTTCAAAAACCGTAAAGCGGATTTTTCCGTCTTCGGAACACAATTAAAGATATTTTGGATGAAAAAAAGGAAGGCTTTTGACTGTCCCCATAGACTACCAAGACAAATATACACTGTCAAGGTTCAGAAAAATTATGAAAAGCAATCGTCAGAATAGTCCTGTCTGCCATCAGTGGTTCAACCGTAATGTTATGAGGCGACGACAATACTAATTTGAACCACAAATAAAAACAAGAATAACGACTTTTATTCAACAATTTGTTCCCTCTGTGTCACCACCACATCAGCGTAGTTTACATTTTGGGTGACTTCTGAGCAGTAAGCCAAGTGGCTTAGGGCTCTCTGTGTTTCAGCCATGACACAGGTATACGTGGTATGATACCCAATAAAGTCGTTATTTTGTTTTATTTGCATACAAAAAAAGTATTCGCTCGTCGCTTCATAACGTTGTCCGGTTGAACCACTGATGGCAGATGGAGTAATTCTGACGATGCTTTTAATACTTTTCTGGACCTTAACCAGTGTATTGTACTTGGCATGTTCTATGGGACAGTCACAAGCCTCCCCGTTTTTCATCCAAAAATATCTTAAATTAAAGCGAAGCAAAGGCTTTTACGGGTTTGGAAAGACATGGGGGTAAGTGATGTAATGACAAAATTTCATTTTTGGGGGTGGAGGTATCCCTTTAATAAAAAAAACACTTATTCTACTAGTATAACAGCATTTTAAGAGCAGCAGAATGCCACACTACATTTCCCAGAGATATAAATAGCCCACATCCTGAGTGTGCAATGTGTTGTGTAACACATGCAGAAATAAGGGTGGCATAATTGTGAGGACACTGAAAGCTCTAATAACTCGGCCTTCATAGGTGAGTAATAACCAAACACACATTGACTATATTAGCCATCTTCATTATGAGCCTCACTTAACAAGCTTTTTTTGCAACATTGGCTAATGAATCTCTCCTCAGTGTGAAGGGTCTTTATGCTTAAATGCATATGGGGGGGGGGGGGGGGGGGGGGGGTGGGGGGGGGGGAAATTCTGGCAAGTCCATTTGCCTAATGTAGTGATCTCTTTTAAAAGCCCAGAGACACCAAACAGGAGACCTGAAGAAAATAATTGTTGCATTAATGATGTCAGTTCAATACTAGAAAAACAAGCTCTCATTTTGGGAATTGTAAAAGGCTGTGGGTGAGTCAATGAGAGATAGAAAGAAGTGTGTGTTGCAAGAGAGAGAGAGAGGAGAGATTGAGTGTGTGTGGTAAAACAGATGTTCTGCTATCATTAGCTTTTCCATTATCGCTTATGAGAGCCGCCAGTTGATTCTGTTGTGTTATAAGCAAGGAATGTCACTCTAAATTATGCGTTTCAAAGAGACAACATGAAAAAAAAAGAAAAAAAAAAATCTCTGCGAAAATAGACGAACCAGTTGCATTACAGATGCCAATGTGCTAAGAAGAGCTTTTCTCTATATAAAATTAACCCTAACCATTCATGTTATATATTTACCAGGACAGACATGCTATTTGAAATTATTACATTTCCAGTTAAAAAGCAGGTTACTCTAGTTTTGTCAGGCACTATGTGTAGCCACAAACACATGCTTCTGAAAAACAAAGAATTTCTCCTCAGAAAATAAAGACACATTGTGACGAAGAGAGTAGGATTCTGGCTGTTGGACTTGGTTATAAAGGGACCTTCGTGGGGTTTTAGCATCTGACACTTGACTGTCAGTACCAGAAAACTTCCTACATACAAGAGAGAGATATGACATATATACATCACTATAGGCAATCGCGTGGGACCACAACCTGTCACCTGTAAAGCTAGTCTTACTTAATGTGCCCCTTTAAATGGAGGGGGAAAAAATCAGAAAAAAAGCTAATGTAACTAACACAACCTGACATCACACAGTCAACTAGTCTCAGAGTTTGGATATATACGTTCGCCAGGTGCTTGCACTGAGGAATCAAACACCCGAGGGCTTCGTAGTCAATTGTGTCCATATGCATTGTGCGTGTGATGCAAAGCGAGAGTTACACAGATCTTACAAAACACTCATGCAATCCAACACAGACATTACTCGTGTGTATGCTAGTGAATCTGGCCCATGATTGTGCAAATATGATATTTCATGAATGTTTAGTGGTAACATCTTTACAATAAACCTAGATAAATATGTTCATAATATCTATAATAACAGCCCAAAATATATTATTTTATATAATATTCAAAATATTATTAAAGCAAATCGAAGCCAAACAAGTCCCGCTGAACGAATGCGTGACACGCGGCTTGAAAGCAGCAGAGCTTTTTATTATGCCACAGGCAATCACGCTTCTACTTACGTCCCGGGATCCTAAACGATCGTGAGTTATGTGGAAAAAAAAAAAAAAGCAAAAAAACGTGCTGTTTTATCATTCTTCACACATTTGAAAAGTTCTTTGTATAAATGCTACTCTGGCGCGGGGTCATCACCGGGGGGGTCTATTAAAACACACAACATATTAAAGCGTCCACTTTGGTGTTTTCCATGTTTTCTAAAAAAAACAAACCGGAAATTACGGGCGGGGTTTATACGTCATTGGCAGGCAATACACATAACACTATGACATGTGTCATAGTCACTACTAGTTTAAAATTGCTTATTAACATTCTTTGAAACATTTGGGATACTGTAAGTACACAAAGGTCAGTCAAAATTATAGCAAAATATATAAACACTGTTTCTAGTGGTTTATGGATATTTTAATAAAAAAAAAATCTTACATATTGTGCCTTTAAACGCCAAGAACTTTTCAAGTCGGCCATGTGTCTGTTGAAATGAACTGTAAAATCACTGTAATCCTAGGCATCACCTTTATGAACTGTTTTTTGGTTGATGAACACAGAGAAGGAAAGGTTTGCTTCCGCTGGCTATGGTTTCTGTTTCTTCTGTTTCTGCCCTGAACCTCTCAAGGGCACATCTGTGAAACCTCGCATGACAATATGAGTCTGAGCGCTGGAACGCCGGGCGCGACAGTTTTGGGACATGGGAGCAGCGGATACTAATGCGGAGACGCGCTGCCAAGCCTCCACTTGCCAATCCAAAAACTTCCAATCGCAGTCATCTTCTCTTCTCAAAACATGCCTCCTTCATTCACTCTTAAAAGATGCAGTCCTCTTTTCACCCAAAAATGGGCATGTGCGGACCCCAGATTCTAACTTGTGCGCCTTGTTCTACTTTTCGCAGGTCGCTCTTTGGCTCCGAAAACCCTTTGCTCGTCTCTCTGGGAGTCTTGGCTCACAGCCACGCCCCAGGACCTCCCTCCCTAGATGTGTTGGCAAGCAGTGGGTAAAATGGACAAAATAAATGAGATTTGGGCGAGGGTGGAGCAGGCACGGAGGGAGTGGGGGCGAGGGCATGCCGAACCCTTTTCCTCTCCAGTGTCAAATCTGTAGCAGATTTAAACAAGTTTGGAAGGAGCGGAAAGCGGTTTGTACGGTTTGGCCCAGGCTCCTGGGGGATTTCTTTAGAGGGGCGTGGTGAATACATTCCCCTCTGAGTGCGGGTCTGTCTGCAAATGCACAGAGAGCAAGCACGGCCACCTGGTGCACCATCAGATCCCTCGCTCTTTACAAACCCACCATTGCATGCGCTGCCTCAAAATAACAACAGCAATTAAACTTCCTCCACACATGCCTATTACACACTGCGAAGTTTTAAGAAATTCTCCTTTGATTAGAAAGGTGGACCTTTGATCTTGAGGAATGGAATGAAATTTTATTTCATCTTCATGTTTGGACTGACGTGTGATCTAAGAAAGCAGTAGGATGTGGTTGTGAGCTAATTAGACGTGACCTTGATTTGAATGTACCCGAAACGCTTTGCAGATTTAAAGAATGTAAACACATAACAGCAATTAGTAATTATTTATTAATAGTTTAACGACATCAACAAACTACCGCATGGTAAGCTGATTAGAGGAAAACATACATTATTTAAAACTGCTCTACTTTCTGGGGAATATGTAAGTGTTGCATTGTTTGCCTGCTGCTGCCACAAAGGGTGTTATGTGTGGTTGCCAGGGCATTGCTAGGTGGTTGATAGGTCGGTCCACCTTTTGCCTCAATAAACTCCTAATTTGTTGCTTATTGATAGTTAGTAAGGTAGTTGTTTAGGGAAGTAGGATTAGGGATGCAGAATATGGTGCATTATCAAGTAAGAATGTAGTCCTTTATAAGTAATGGTCCCCTATACTAAAGTGTTTACCAAAATTTTATTAAACACGTATTTGATTTGAGTGTTGTTAAATATTAATTTGATGTAGTGTTGATGGCAAAAAGTAAATCTAATGTATAAAAATAGGGCAAAAAACCACATTATAATTAATAATAAAAAAAAAAAAAAAAAATGTTGGATTGTTTCAACCCAAACTTTGGGTCAAATATGGACATTAACTACCCAACTGTTGGGTTATTTTTTATGTATTTATTTATATCAAATTTTTAATTTCAAAAATCCAAAATTTTGGTTAGTCCATATTTGACCCAAAGTTTGGGTTCGACAAATAAACCAGCATTGAACAATTACAGTAAATACCCATTTACCGTTATATCATTTATACATCCCATTTAAAATGGTTTTTCGCTTTCGGTTGTACCCAGATTAATTTAAATCAAATAATTAATTAAATCAATACAAATCTAATATCAGAGCAATACCAAAATAAAATATAGTTTATAGGGCCTCCTCGTATTCTGTTTGTAAAGTCATCTGGTAAATCAAAAAACTGCCCATCCAATTATTCTGCAACGAAACAAACAACAAATAACATTAAATCCAAATAAATAAAAATCGATACATGGAAAAATCTGCTCATTTATCAATGCATTTTCATATGACTTGTTGAAACTCCTAAAATGTACCAAGGTTCGCAGGCTAAGTAACCGGAACGTTCTAGAGCCTGATCGCGATGCTCCATAAAGGCAACCTATTCGCAAGCTGTTTTCAGTGGGCCCTTTTTCTGCCTACATAAACTGAATTAGAACGTGACAAAGTCGGCAGTTTCCTAAATCGAGTCTAGGTTGTATTAAATAACTTCCAGATTACATACAATAATAATGTCAGTAGACAAAGCTTGTCTAGCCATCTCTCATAGTCACTATTTACTGTTTTCAATTTAAAAACCGACTTCTTAGATGGGGAAGCATTTAACCCAACGGAGGGAGTTTGGGATGTCCAGTGTGTTGTGTGTGTTTGTGTGTAGCAGGTGTCATGAATGCCATCCAGAGGAGGATGGCAGACTGAAAAAGTCTGGCTGATTGGGAAACTCAGAGACACAAAGAGCTCCAGGAGAGACGGAGCCGCCAGCCTTGCAGTTGATCATCCCAGCATGGGAAGCCACTAGCTCCGGGTGTGGGGCAGAGGTCATTTAGCTTCCCCTCCCATCAACATTCCTGCCATCGCTCTCCCTACCCGTATCTCGCTAGCAGCAGGTTAGTGATGGGGACTTATTTGATCTCAACTGATTGGAGTAAGAGGGCAATTTACCTCAGCGGTGACCCCACACTTTTCATGAAGATTGCAATAAATCTCTGCATTTTACACCCTTGGTGCGGCCGACTCTCTTTCTGTCTCTTCTTCCTTCCTATTTTGTTGTCAGAACGGGTTCTCCTCGCTTTACCTTCTCCTCTTACTCTCCTCCTCACAATTCATTATTTTTGGTGGTCGTTCTCACTTTCACTCGTGTAACATCACCACACTTTCATGTTCCCCCGCGCCTCCCGCCAACAGACAACACTTCAAGAAACTTGACATGCGGCACGGGGGAATTTTAATGCTGTAAGTAATCATCCAGAAATATCACGGCATAAACTTCACTCTACCCTCAAAAAAAGGGAATACGAGATTTTGTAACAGCTCCAACACAAAAAGCAGTGGTGGGGAATCTAAGCGTGAATTGGGCTTAAATGAGTTTTTAGTAAAATGTAAAACTACTCTCTCCACATTGCTTTATGATATCCAGTGTTTTCCCTCTGTATCTGCGCTCTCCTCCCTTGCTTTTCGCGCTCCATCGATTCGTCATTACCCTGGGAAAAACAGCAGAAGTGGCAATTTTAAAGAGAGAAAACATCTCTCTACCTGGACTGAACAACACAGATGAGTTTTTGGACCGTGACTGCCTTGTGTACACACGCCTCAGTTGGGCAGCACTCTTTTTCATTTCATATGCAGATCTATCTTGTAACATGGGTAAAATATGTACACAAGTCCTAATGTAAATCAGGGTGGTCTCATGTGTGTGTGTGCGTGTTTGTGGTTTGGTGTTGTCAGAAAGGCGTGCCGTTTTGATGTAATATCCCGTGTTTCAGTACAGCTGACAGTGACAGGAAGCACAGCACATCTGTTTCCGCCCATACTCCTCGTTCTTTACTCTTTCATAGGTGGGCTATACGTATCACATGCAGTGGAGCAATAGAATCCATGCAGGTGAGGGAAAATGCATCGATGATGTGAAAAACCCTCTGCATCACCTCCATACTCCCAAACCCATCGCCTCTATATATTGAAATGAAAGTGAAGTGAAAGTGAAGTCCTGACGTACATACAGCCAGTATGGTGAACCCATACTTGGAATTTCGTGCTCTGCATTTACCCTCCAAAGTGCACACTATATCGCAGTGAACACACACCTGGAACCACACCTGGAGCAATGGGGCAGGTCCATTTTATTCTGCGGAGCATTTGTGTGTGCAGAATGCACTGTACATTCACTCCCCCCACCTACAACCCCTGCCGGCCCGAGACTTGAACTTGAACGTAAGACGCTTAACATAATTTTCAAAAAGTTGGTGTCAGCATTTTTTTTTTTTTTGTTTTAAATTATAAGGATGCATTAAATTGAGCATAAAAATTTGTTTAAATTGTAAATTTCAAAAAAACCCCCCTGACCCCTCGTGGCAAACAGGTGTGAGAAAATTAAATGAAAAACCCTAAAAAAAAAAAAAAACAAAAAGTTTAAACAAAACCAAAGAAGAGGGAAAAAGGAAAGGTTTAGCAAAAAAAAAAGCCTTAAAAAAAATAAAAACAACTGGACTAAACATCCCTGTGCAGATTATTTTTATCAATATTTTTTTATTTTAAAATTTTATTTTAATATATATTTATTATTATATATAATTTCGTATGGGTTCAAAATGGTTGTTAAATTTGCGTGCGTTTTCCAATTTACATTTTTTTAGAAAAACTGATCTTTAAAAACCAAAAATAATTTAAACCTGTTAAATGTAACAAAAATTTAAAAAAATGTTTAAAATTTTTTAAAATTTTCCCATACTGCAAGTTTTAATTATTTTTTAAAAAGTATTTTTTTATATTTGGGATATTGGCCATACCTGAAAATAATTTTGGTTTATTTGGGGGGCATTTTTAATAAAAGCCATCTGTTCACATTTAAAAATCATGATTTTCCCATAAGCTTTCAAAATACCCTCACAGGGTGAACGGTTTTTTAAAAAAAAATAAAACTTAATACTAATAAACGTTTTAAAAATAATAATTAAATTAAAAACAAATTTTGGCAGTGACTTTCAGTTTCCCCAAGCACCCGGAAAAGAGTTGTTTTAAGTTTGTACTTTATTCAATTTGATCATATCACTACTCTAACAGATCGTGATTTGCCTTTTTTGCATTTTTCTGAGGACGCACGCAAACCCTGAAACAAGAAACCAAATTACCACAATACAACACAGAATATGATCTAAAAAGCAACCTATCTCATCACCAGGGCATGGTGCATACGGCTCGATATATTCTGGAATATGAAAATACTAAAAACTTGTCTGTGAAATATGTAGTATATAGTAACGGGTATAAAATCCAATGTTGTAACATAAAACCAGCTAAATACCAGGACTTTAATCAGTGAAGACAACTCTTTCCATTTCCTAGCTATTATTGTTTTGGTTACAGTAAGGGCATCTGATCAGTTTTGGATACCCTGGTTTGACCACATGGGCCTTTTTCTTATAAAGTGGTTTAACAAGAAGCTAGCAAGTTTACGCTATGTGAGAAGCCTGGATGAAGGGACACCAGCATCCTAAAGACCAAATCATTCTTGGTTTATTGTATAACATGGCTATACTTACATCTCATGTTGCCAGGAATGAGTATGCACCTGACTGCACCCCTTCAAACAACAACCTTTTTATGTCCAGACATTCAGGACAGATGCAGCATGCAGCAAGTGTGCAGTTACATACATGGACAACCCTTGTGTAAAGCATAACTTTCAAAAAGAGTTCTTACTACAGAAATAATTATATTTTCAAAATACTAGTTCAGTGCACACACGGTGAACAAGTCTTAAAATGCGGTGTTGTCGAACACCCTTTAAATTAGGCATGTTAAGTGAAATTAAATAAAACTGTATCATTGTATCTACAATCTATATTAAAGGCAAATTAGTTGAACTGATTTTGTGACAATCTTTTAAGCAGGCGACTTCATAATGTTTCTTCTTTGTCTCTTTAAAAATATGGTTTGAGGTGTACTGAATGCTGAAATGACCCTGACAAGCATTTATAGTCAACTAATATAATCCAATGCAGTCCTCTTTGAAACTGGTGTTTTGGCTATTTAATAGATTTAGAATAAGTAACCTTCATTAGATAACCTTACGTTAATGCATTAACTAGCATTCGACTAACAATGCAACAATACATTCTGTGAGGCAGTGACAAGCATTTGATGAATCTCTGTTAATTACAAAAAAGTGAAAACGTGTTTGTAACGTGACTTCATGGCCATGGTGGGTGAACCCTACTCATAATTCGTGTTTCTGCATATAACCCACCAAAGTGCACGACACACAGGCAGTGGAACACACGACCCCCGAAAGCGTGGTCAGGCCATTTTCTTACGCGCGCCGGGGACAGTTGTGGGGATTCGGTCTTGCTCAAGGGCACCTCAGTCGTGATATTGCCGTCCCAAGACTCACCCACAGCTTAGGGTTTGGAGTCAAACTCTGTCTCCCCCCCCTAACCATTAGGCTCCGCACTTCCCCCATGCACCTGTTCTTGTTAGTTCTGTTAGCGGAGGCCGGTTCATTACAATATTTTAACAATACAAATTTTGATTGTATTAGTGTATGAAAATATGTAATAAATGAGCATTAAACTTGCTTGAATTAATGCTTAAGAAAAAAAAAAAAAATCATATGTGCCACACCGTCTGTGGCAAGGCTGTACCAACTCTTTGTACCTCATATAACACCAAAACAAAAACATACACTTATACATATTTATTACACAAACAAAACAAAACAAAAATTACATATTTACCAAAACTACACACAAACACACAGCCCCTGAAACATTCAAAGACAGATTTTTCCAAAATTAAGCCCTGCACAGAAGTGATAGTCTCACGGAGTAAAGGACGCAACTCCACAACCCCAGCCGTTTCTCACACCACATATTATCACACACACACACACACACACAACACACAGCACACACACACACAGCACACAGCCAGCTCTCTGAAGTCCTCCTGGTTGAAATCAGCCCAGTAATAGCCCGCTCTCTAGCAGGCAGATGCATTATGTTAAAACAGTGGATGAACACAGTGGGTGGAGGGATGGTGGAAAAAGTGTTTGTAAACCCAGGTCAAATATGCACTTAAATAGTTTGAGAAGGGTGTTTGTAAATGTGTTCATATCCCAGTACTGTACAGACCCTCGTAGGTAGGTGAAACAGCTCTCTCTCGGCTTTCACGCTGTGCCTCGAGGTAACCGGCGCTCGTGTGTACTCACACTGCTGAGGTCTTGTAGTACAGTAGCCGAAGTATTTCTGCAACATGAAGTAACAAAAAAGAAACACTTCTAAATAGATTGCGCGTGTATGTCACGTTTGAATATTTTTCCCATCGTCTCACACCGCCAACACATATCCTCTGAAACATTTGCATGTGTATACAACAGCGCTAACAATCTTCCTGTTTCCGACAACAAAGGCCGAAAAACATCTCCCACCTCAGATATCTCTCTCAATATGTGCAAGCGCTCGAAATCAAATCTCCACCTTTCTTCAGGTCCTTCTAAATCTACTGTCACAAACTGCAAACAGACCAACCCGTCTAGAAACACGCTTTTATGAACCCCTCCATTGGGAACTGGGCACGCCAAAGACTTCAAAAATACCCTTCTAGTTTCCTCCAAGAGAGATCAGTTGAAAACAAAACTGACATAAGAAGTTTCCTCGCCGTCCCCTTGTGCAGATTAAACGGAGATGAATTCTTGCTGCCACTTAAGCACGTTTAAGCCTCAGGTCATAGAAATCATATTACTTAAGAGTGTGTCCTGGAAGAAATAGGCCATAAAAGGAGCAGGCTTTGAAGCAAAGCTAATCTTCAAAAGCCTGTGCTGTTATGATGTTTGCATAAGGCCACCGAGGATATTTTGACATAATGGGAAAAATAAGTGGTTGTTTTTTGTTTCCACCTATTTATGTAACTACACACATGTTTTGTTCAAAATGAATTACAATCCGCTAGTTTTTAAAAAATCACAGCAAAATATACACGTACTGTGTGATAACAAGGTGCAGTGGTTGTCCTCACCTGAAAGAAGGCTAGACATTAGAGGAAATAACTGTGGAAGCTTTGAAAAACGGCCAGTTTCTCTTGGGGTGGTGTGGGCATGAGACACACACATATACTCGACACCCATAATAATTAATAGCAAAATAAAGCCAAAACGACATACATTTTTGCCACAACCATCACCCACATACACACACACACACACACACTTACTACCCACCACCAATACCATTTGCCAAACAGACCAATTTGTGAGGATTTAGCTGCATGTGCTGTGGCAGATGGTGAGCCAATGTGCAGATGCAACATGCATGACTTTTTTTCAAACAAACACACACCAACTACACACACAACACACCACACACACACGACACACTACACACACACACACTATGATAGTAAACATAATTGCGGGTCTTCACAGTCTAATTTTTTACTGGTTACTAACAAAATATATACTGGATGTAATGTGGTACAGGTGGTCCTAAAAAATACATTGTTGAATGCTTAAAAATGTAATTGATGTCTTTGCTATAGAAGTAGATAACAAAATATCAAAGCAAGTGGTATTTGTAATTTTGTCATAGTCTAGTAATATATTAAAAATTCTTTGAACTGCAATTTATACAAACAAATGACTTAAGGTGATAGTGTTCGACCCAAAAATAAAAAAAAAACTCTGTTATCATTTACTTTCTTCATAAGACTTCGGTTTCCTCTGGGAACACGAAAGACCTATTTTTTCCTAGTATCCAAACATTTTGGTTGTAATAATGACTTCCCATCATATGGACAAAAGCATAGAAACATTCCTTCAATGTCTTTACTTTAATGTTTCACAGAAGAAATAGCCATAAAAATAACATTTTTTTCATTTATTTTAATTTATTTTTGGAAGGAGATAAAGATAAAAAAAAATCACGTGATGAGGCATCCCAAGTGCATCAAGACAAAGAAACCGTAAGTAAGTGGCTTGCATATTAATATGTCCTGTATTTTTATTTTATTTATTTATTTTATTGTATTTATTTAAAAAAAAAAAAAAAAACTTAACTAAGTATGGAATATATATATATATATAGATATCTCTATATCTATATATATATATATATCCATACATAGGAGACATTTCTGCCAAATTAAAGTAATGTGAGTAAAGCATACCTTTTTACCTCTGGATGTCCCTGAATAGAAATCAGCCTCCTGTAATATCTGGTGAATAAATGAATCTAATATGGCTCCGCGTCGAATGACTCTTCATTATCAGTGTGAGCTGCAAATTGGGTTGAAAAAAAACCTCCCACAAAAGGGGAGATTTAAGCAAGCACATTTACGCCTTTCAAAATGTGGCGGCACGCAAGGATGATCTCGCCTGCCCACTAAAGTGGAACACTCACCTCCAGGACCAATGCCTTTACACTCTAATTCGCATCAATATGAACCCCCCAGTCAATTCAAACAGTGCACTGCGCAGTCCTCAATCTCCGTCAAGCAATCTATGAAGAGCCTGAGAGCCAGAAATCAAACGTGTGCTTAACACTGTCATCCTCCGACAGATTACTTTCTTCACTCTGTGTCCTGCCTGAACGAGTGTTTATTGGTTTTATATCCAGGATTTTATGTTTTGAAGCGCTATCGGATGTATAGCTGTGTTTGTCTGCGAGTTCATTTGTGCTCTTGACCAATGAGGTTGAGATGTGTCATTAGAATCTCATTAGGTCTTGTGTTGCTCTAGAGTATTAAACCTCTGACCTATTGAGTCTCCTCACCCGACGTTCCCAAGAGCCATCCCAAAGAGAACTCAAAATTGCTACCACTACTATAAAAAAAAAAATCAGGAATAAACTGTTCCCCAAGAGAACTCCTGCTAAGACGCACAATCGCTATCAAGACGCTGCAAGAAAACGTTTGCTATTCAGACTTAACGCACATTTTGTTGCACCTTAGGTACAATTTTTTCATTTTTTGAAAACAAAGAAATGTAATCTAGACCAAAATTATGCTGTTAGCAATATCTTTTCGTATAGTAAACAGACACTAAAACGTCTTCACCAATATGGGTTTGATTCTAAATAAAGCTAATACTTTGGAGCTTCGGATTTGTTTGCAACATAAATGAGATGCTTACAGAAATGTGATGCAATCTAAAAACTAAAATTGCACCCTGTTAGCAGTATTGCTTTTTGTAGCTATCAAATTATCAGCTCAGTGACAAGAAAATAAATAAAAAAAAGGGCAAAGGCCACAACCAATACAAAAAATGGGGAAAAAATAGAACTGAACGAATCAGATTTCTGGGAAAGACTCATAGGGATACGCCACTCTTAAGTTCCTGTGCATCAGGCGAGAGTGCCATCATTGAGAAAACCTCTCCCTCTAATGTTTTTCCCGACGCCTCATCAACAGGAGCGATCAGCGAGAAGAGGAAACATTGATAGGGTGAGATGCAAGTCCTATGCAGAAGAAATTGCGTCAATCATCTATACAATCCTCAAGGGAGATATGACATTTATGCTAGAAAGAACACTCAACAATAGGGTGACCAGGTTTTTTTTCAGGCTCAAACTGTGCCAAAAAGGGAAATAATGACAGAAATTTATGGTAGTTCTAAAGAATGGTGCTTTATTGTCATGGGAAACAGGCGAGTCACTTTAGAGTGTGTTTCCAATCCAATCTCACAGGAAAAGGTGACTATTTTAATGTAGGTGGGCGATTCAATATGAATATGAAAACATATTTTTGAAGGCCTGCCCCAACCCCGATTCCTAAACATACCGTCATTTCTAAAATAAGCGTTCATTAAAATTACGAGTGTTCTGTATACATTTTGGGTTGAAGTCCATTAAGATTGCGCGATAGATCGATAAAGATAGATATATAGATAGAGGATATAATGATATGTAATAAATAGATAGGGCTAGGATAGATAGATAGATAGATACTAGATAGATAGATTTTTACAGGTTTTGTTCGGCACAGTGTGACTCTCTTCTGTAGATATTGGTATCGCCATTAAAACAGCAACCCACAAGTCATGAATATCAGTTATTCACGATTATCCTTTCTTTCCTCCTCACCAGAAGATAAAGGTACCTAGATGGCACTGCAGTTTGCATATTTTTCAGTCACTTTGTTGCTTTTCCCTCTCATAACATTGACTCTATGTGAGTCACGACATCCCACTTGATCATGGATGGAATGAGTACATTTGCTGAGCTATGTGATGGCTGTGGTCTCTCTCCCATTCACGTGGGGACACGGGGGGACATGCAGAGAAGTGGGGGCAGATGTCCGAGCAGAGTGAGAGATTAGGTTGTATATGGAGAACGGAGCTCTCTGCTGAGAATCAAATGGGAATCAGAGTCTCAAATCTCCAACCTACCACCTGCAATCAATCCTGGGAAGTTAGCTGTGTCATCCATGACCACACAATTACAATCAGCATCCATATTCAGTAGTGGGGTTGTCCTCCTGCTCTTTGTCCTCATTATATCGACTACCCACTGCAACTCTGTGCAACGTCAACCTCAATAGAACGGAGCAGGAAGGCAACGTGGGGAGAAAAAATTGATGTGGACTGCCAATCCCCCGGGGAGCATGAGAAAATGTAAGTGCAGAGCCATAAATGAAGAGAGCTAATAGCAGACTGGGGGGCGAAGAGAAAATAATTGGAGCTTAAAATTTGTGGGGTTTAAAAATATTGCATCAGCATGGTACAGTTCGTTCTGGCCTTGGCCAGAAAAAGCGAAGTTTGCACTCGTGTATAACCTAAAATAAACTTGTTAAGAGAATAGTATGTGGAGCTCTGCTCAACAAATGTAAAAAAAACCTCTACTTTTCATAACCCTACCACACTTGTTTTCAGTATTTTAGAGTTAATGGCAGAAAAGGCAAATCACCAAAACAGATCTCTTTATTGCAACTGTTGCTCTACAGTAAAACAAATTGAGGCATTTTTGGGGGACCAACACCGAGTGCTCCGAGTAAAGAAAAGAAATAAAAATAATAAAAAATAAATTAAAAAATTAAAAAATTCAGAAAATGCTAATTTCAGAAAGTTGAAATGCCATAACCCTCAAACTTGTAATGTGCTGTGTTTCATGTAGATGTACAACAGCTTAACTAGTTTTTTGTTATTAAAAAAAAAATAAAAATAATAGGGCTGTCCATCGAGATTAAAATTTTTGAATCAGATTAATCACTCCCTTGTTTTCGGGTGATTAATCGCGGTTAATCACACAACTGTTTAATGTGTAGATCTGAAATTAAGCATAGAACCCTTTAGCTTGTTTCCAATGTTTATGTTGTCATCATTTGCTATATCCATCAGCGTAACCCAAAAGATTCAAGGTGTGATTCTCAACAACAAATCTGTAATTATTCGGCAAGTCTCTTTTTCAAGTTATTTTATGATGTCTTCTGCAAAAAATAGGACACTAAAAAACTCCAAAAGGACCCCAAGGAGCCCATATAAGCACATCTGAAAGTGGGGTGGTGAAAAATGCTTTTATAGTATGTTAACAGTACAACAGAGAAAATCCTTTTTTACTTTTCGAGAAGTCAAGTTGTTATAGGCAACCAAACAGGACCACATGGAGATGCCAAAACAAACAACCAACAACACAACAATTTACCGTGACTGCATCTCTTCATCCATCAAAAACTTTCCTAGTGAGACCTGGGTTATCCAGTCAGAAACATTGGTTTTGCTTTTTCATCTGGGCCATATAGTGGTGGGATTGTGTTTGACAATCCCTTTCAGTTCAGTCTGCAAGGGCTTGCGCTCTTCAGAGGACAATACAGGTAGTCGCTTGGGCTGTAAGTTACTCTGAAGAATGTAATCATCATTACTGATTACGTGATTACTTCCTTTTGAAACACGTACTGCAGTTACTTTTCTGCATTACTTTTTTTTCAAAAGTAAATCTAGTAATTAGATACGTATCTACTTTTCGTTACTGTTTTTTCTCCATGAAATATTATGAAATCCCAGCATACACGCTCCTGAGAAATATGTTTTTCTTATAAGCATGTAACATTCACCCAGAGACTAGAGGTTAAAAATGTTAGAATTAGAAAGAGGGCTTCAGTAATTTTGCGTTAGGGATATAAAACTTAATCCCATGCGTATATAATATACAGGGAGAGCGTACGCAACAGCCATCAGCATAGCTGCCGCATATGTACTCCATGTCCATCCATGATGCGAAGTATCTATGCATGACTCCCAACGAGAGTCACATGTGTGGATTAGACGGAAGTAGACAAAGTTTGACTGAAATATTGAAAAAAGCAGTGCAATCTAGGTCCTGTTATGGAGGGGGGGGGAGGGGGGGGGGACACCCGGAGTGGGGGGGGAGGGGGGGAGGATAGATCAGGGAGATAGGGGAGGCGGGGGGGAAGTGAGATCATGACTTTTAGTTGAGCTGATAGTGTGTTTAATGCCGATACCAAGATCGAACAGCATAGAGTCACACGGTGTCCCAGATCTGTAAAAAACAGGGCAGAAAAAAATCAATGTACTGTATAATATGAAGGAAATATCATAATAAAAATAGATATTTATATATATATTATATATATATCTAGATATATATATAGATATGATAAATAGTCTCATTTGTTTCTACTGTATTCCTCCTACAGAAATCCTCAAATGAAACATGAACTGAGACTACATAACCGTCTCCTGAGCTGTGACAGAGCAATAACAACTTCCCTCTGGGAATAATACAATTGTGTTTAATGTTTCCTACTGTTCCAAAACAAGGCAGTGACTCACGGTCGGGGTGGAAAAATGGGTAAGAGAAAACTTGCTTGGCAATGTGAAGAATTAGCACAATAACAACAGCAAAGTGCTACATACCAACCCATGTCCTAATGGCTGTGAGATACACAAACTGCACATCCCCATGCCCTTATAGCTTTTCTGTTGTTCATCCTGTTTCTCCTCTGCTCCTCTCCGAGTCCCCCGATTCCAACAGTCTCGTGCGCCCCAGCGTGTGGTTGTTGTACTTAACCACAAGGGACTCGGTGATCTCGCGCAGCAGCTGAACTACAGCGGTTTCACAACACCGTTTTCACAAGGCAAAGATTGTGATAGGCCCTGCGGTGCACCGCAACAACACCACACACACGACAACACACACACACACACACCACACACACACACCGACACACACAGTGGACACCCACCACACAGATAATACACCGATGCGCATTTGCAGGAATGCAATAGTAAAGGATATCATTGCTCGGAGGAAAGGAGGCAGCACTAAATGAACGCAATTTTGTCAAAATAAAAAAAAGCCACTTGAAGAAGACACCTGTGGAAGAGATACAATAGTCATTTTCTCTACAATAGGCAATGTGGAGGGGACATTACTAGACAACAGATGTAGCACAGAAAACTAGATAAAAATGTCCTTAAGCAAATCCTTTGCATTCAAGGCAGCAGAAAAACAGTGTTGTAGTTTTTAAGGCTAAGTTTAAGCTTTTAGAGGCATTAGCAAAACCCTCAATCCGTCTGGCTTGAATCACTGCCAGCACTGAAGTCAGTGAAGACGCTTGGAGAGTGATTCACAGAGCCAATTAACTATATATTCTTATTGCAGCATAATATAGGTTGAATTATAGTCACCCCCGGCGCTGTGTGAAGCAAATTTTTTTTTTTTTATGGATGGGCACTTTTTATTTCACTTCTTTTGGACTGAAGCAATGCAACACCCCACGACTGCAATGATAGCGCTTGACAGATCAAAGACCATTTTTAATATAAGTCCAAACTGGATTCGTCTGAAAAGAAAGTCATATACACCTAGGATGAGTAAAAACGCAGACTAATTTTAGTCATTTTTGGGTGACACAGTAACCCTTTAAACTTTAGTTATAAATACATATGTGTGTATGTGCATGTGTGCAATGTTTCTTATTCTTATTATTATTATTATAAAAATATAACACTTACATTCTCATTCCTATAAATGTATATAAAACATGCCAATTGAGAATTTGAATAATATTAAAAACATATTTTTTAAAAAAGATAAAGATTACTTATTTGATAAAAATAACAAATTTTAGAAGATTTGATGTATTTTAATCTTAAACTGTGAGTGTCTTTATTGCATATTATATAACTATTATCATCACTGTTTGCTTACCTTTTTAATCAGTGCTGGGCAAACCTCGGTCCCTGGAGTGGCCACTGTCCTGCAGAGTTTAACACCACCGTAAATTAGATCAAACACACTGAAGTTTCTAGGAACCTGAAGTTTAGCTTGTTCTAGTGAACTTGAAGACGGAGGATTGCATAATTAACAAATGACTTGTTCAGACAAAACATGATTGTGTTTTCATGATGCATAGGGCAAGGTCAAAGTAAACTTAGATACACTCTGTCGTTTTCCATACAAATGATAACTCTGCAGACGGACAGTGCGCCCCTCAGGATTACCATCTGAAATTGCCCAGCAACCTGTTTTTAAATGGGAGTTTGCTGAACATTGGAACACAGTGAAAGTCCATGGAAATTTTTCCAATCTGTAATCCCTTAAATTTTCTTAAAATAAAAAATTTAGCAAACGTCCTAAAAAAACCAATCGATAGCTGAATTGCAGAAGTTTAATACTTATGTAGTTCAGAGTTTTATAACGAACCGAAACCAGAATGTTTTGAAGAATATCAATACTGCCTTGCCAAACTCTTGAAAACCAGTCGAGACTTTTCTCTCCCCCACTCCTCATTCAGAGATTGAGATAAAAATAAGACTAGGGGAAGGAGTGCAATCTGCGCAGGTTAATAACTTCACATTGACCCAACAGACAAAAAACACTCTTCCACCATCTGTCTTATGAGAGAGAGAGAGAGAGAGAGAAAGAGAGAGCGAGAGAGCAGAGATAGAGCGACGAGAGAGAAAGAGAGAGAGGAGAGAAGTGCTAAAAGTAGGCTTAGGCGAAAAAAAAAGAAAAAAAACAACGGATAAGACTTGAAAACTGAGGGTAGATAGAGAGGACAGGATAAGCCATGATATAAATTAATGACGGGTTAATAAAATATAAGAAGATGGCAAAAGCACTTCCAGGGCCCCACCCTCTCCTCACAGGTGGGGGGGGCCCGGACCCCAACGAGGGCCCACTCATCAAGAGGGAAAAAATGGGACAATCTCCCCCTGTCTGAGGTGCCATATGCTCACACTAACAGTCAAATTTCTCCCCAAACAGATATCAGCCCTTCCCATGCATATGAATTAGGTTTAATTGAGAAGAATGCTGCTTGTCAACACACACACACACACAAACACACCCACCTCCTTCACATCCTGAAGGTCTGTGTGGTGGAATACACGGAGCATCTTGTTAAAGCAAGAGACTCCCAATAAAATGCAACTAATTGATATTCTACGATAGTCTAGAAACCATAGGCCTTCTCCGGTCACAGATGGTGTTCATTTAACCCTAGGAGCCCAAAGCAAACAACACTGTGTCTTTTCAACACATCCTGAAATATTATCATTCCGCCCAACGTTACACACTCTTGTCATGGAACAAAACACTGTATTCAAGAGTCCTGGAAATTACAGCGGACTGTTAGGAACTGCTGAGACAATTTCTCCCCAGCTGAGAGATTAAAAATAGGTCGAGATAAACATTCATGTTGATGTGTGTAAATGGAGGCATGTTTGTCATGGCGTCTGTGGACAAGATGGGCACTGGTGTTCTGGAGGAGGACGCCTGGATTGGGCTGAAGAGTCTCAGCTGCGCACTGATAGGAGCAGCAGCTACTTAATGTGGTACCCGTCCCCCTAGAGGGGTCTCACTGCCATAGGTAACAGACGCAAATTTGGGTGGGATGCTCTCAGCCAGTAATAGGGTGGAAGGAGGGAGGGGGAACAGGGAGAGGCGTTGGAGAAAAGAAAGCAGGGTCTTGAGGGCCTTTTTAACACCCAGACAGCCTGCTCACGGTCGATGAGCCTTACATTTCGTCAGCTGTTGACGGCGTAAAAGGACTTTCATTTACTTTGCAACACAGACACATCAAAAACACATATTTAAGAGACATAAGGTCAACTGATTTTAGTTTGCATGGTTTTTCCTGCTGGATTGAACTGTTATCCAGCTAAAAAGTACTTACAAACCATACATGTGAAGTGATGTTTGTCAAGAGACCTAGACTGATACAAGACACCACCAATAAACAGCTTTACACTCTACCATATTTATAAGAATGCAATCTCTTCTAGATACCACAACCATGCTTTTTTACAACATTTTTGCATTCAGAAATGTCCCAGAATCCATTACACACCTTATATACATGCTGCATTCTATGACTTTTTTTTTTTTTGTCATTAATTTTTTAGTTGCTCTTTGCTTTATTTGTTTGCATATTATATATATATATCATATATATATCTGATAGAGAGAGAGAGAGAGAGAGAGATTGGGAGAAGAGGGGAGAGAAGAGAGAGAGAAGACGCTGAGAGAGAGAGAGAGAGAGAAGGGTGTGCGAGTTTACGAGAGAGAGAATGAGAGGAATGAGATACAGAGATGCATTGTTGATTTTAGTATTGTCCTTTCGCTACCACTTTGTATGTGTATGTGTGTGTGTATATATATATATATATATATATATATACATACATACATACATACATACAGGCTATACATAAATGCCATTTTGCTTTCACATTTATTGTAAGATGTATCACACATAACTATTTTTAGAATAGAAATACAGAGTATAAAAAAGTCCCACTGTAGATCCATGATGGAACCAAGATTAGGAAAGAAAGAAAGAAAGAAAAGAAGAAAGAAAAGAAAGAGGAAAAGAAAAGAAAAAGAAAGAAAGAAAGAAAGAGAAAAAGAAAGAAACGAAAGAAAGAAAAGAAAAAGATAGAAAGAAAAAAGAAAGGACAACGGCTACACTAACCACTGTGGCTGCTTACACTACTGAAATTGACCTTTTTGGAGCCAAAAGTTCTGTAAACTTACCAGGCTATGTCGCATAACCTACTTTCTGGAATACCCACCTGGTTGGTTATAAACCAACTGACTAACGAGATTACATTTTTATAACTAATAACAGTGCTACAGATATTTAAAAATAATGCTATCGCCCCCTTTGAGTCCTAAGGTCTCCAACCTGCAATCACACATCAAATCTGAAACTTACCCATCGTGTCAGTCCGATTAGCAAATGACAGGCCCACAGCAAAACAAGCACAAGGCCACTTTTGAGAGGAAGTTTAAGGTTGCCATTATGTCTCTGTGGCAATTTGTGTGTCTTTGCTCCCTCGTTTCTTCCTCTTTCTCTCAGGTGCCATGGTTTCACTATGATTAACGTGAGTATATTGCACTCTCTTCTCTTATTACACATACACACTCATAAGAGTGCACTCCCTTTCCATCCCTCCACATGCATTTCACAGCTGTACAACAGTGACAATGTTCCTCTGTCTTCCCAGCTGGCCTTGAAAGCAAGATGAACTCAATGTAGAAAACTCAATGTATGCCATCATGTTAGACCAAACATTAATCAACCTTTTCAAAGATCAGCAGGTCAGTTTTACTTTGTTTCTAGACTGGTTTACTCAACTGAAAACAAAATGAAAAAAAAGGAAGTTCATCAAGTCAATGGATAACTTTTACTGAATAAACTTCAGCGGCAATTAATTGGCTTGTAGCCATTCCGTCTATCTTAATGAGCTTGTTTTCATTAGTATCGTTTAAGTGCAGTGCTGTGGAAATGACATGAAGTTGTAGCTGTATGTTATGAAAGGTAATAAAGTCCACATTTTAATTATTCAGCCTGGATCTCATTAAGACAAACAAGAATCGGTGAGTGTTGGTGAAGAGCTCTCCCCTTCAACTTTATGGGCCAAGCTTCACTGGAATGACACATATATTGATATTTTAGTGTGAAGAAAAAATATTGACATTTTGAAATTTTAATCTATATATACACGGTTTACAGTATCCTAAGTAAATGTTGGCTCAACCAATGGAGTGACTTCTGTTTGTTCGACCAATAAAAGAGGGTGAGTGTTTAGAAATAAAAAAAAAAAACAATGTTACTTTATTAGAGCTTTCATTATTAATGTTAAATTGTATAAAGAGTTTTATGTAAAGAGTTTAAAATCCTAAAATCCAAAAAAATTTTTATCACAATCACGTTATCTTCACATATTCAATGAATGTGCATGAACTACAGATGATGCCATGTTACAAAAAAATCACATCACACGAGTATTAAAATAAGCTCTGTTGATATTTACATTTCAATATGTCTACTGTATAACATTCTTCTGAAACGCCTCAGTCCATGAGAAAAGTCAAAAATCATTCAAATACTTTCAAGCTATGGACAGCTGAAAATGAACTGCCTTCTTTCTGTGGTCTAGCACTATGCATGGTTTGATTAAATGTTGTTTAACATCTCATGGAACAGTAGGTTAAGGCCAAGGAGCCGAAGAACAGTGGGTCCCCGTCCATCACTCATAGCTCTAAACAGCAGCCGCAGCTTCTCTCCACAGTGACCACGACATCAATCCTGATCCGGGCCTGCAGTGAGCCAGTCTGGGCACTCATGTCAGCAATTCATTAACACAGGCAGAGAACGGGACCGAGCCCGATACACAGACCCTACAGTCCAGACCACAGCTCTGCTACTGGCCCTGACGCTCCTGTGGAAAAATGGAGAATATTTAGACACCTGCTGTGCAGAACACTCGTGCTTCTGGGAAGACGCGATGGACCATGTCCTGTCATATTCCAGTTTCATTCTCACATAGTCATGAATACAAACTCACACAATGTGTTGAACCAAATCCAAACACAGCAGCCGTGTGTTCGAATGGCTCTTCAATCAATTGGTTCCATTTATGTTGCTTATTTAAAAAAAAAAAAAAAAAAAAAAAAAAAAAAACTATGACTAAGTTAGTTATCTAAGTTATCACATAAAAAAATCAGGGTTTCTGCAATGATCTCTGCTATATTGGATCAAACTATTATGTCTTTCCCATGTGTCTTATATTTAACAGCCAAAATATGATTTGAGCAGCAGTGGATCCTGGTTTCTGGTATATATAGGCAGTCGCCCAGTGTTCTCTGGGGTGACACGTGGCAATATGTGTGTACATAGCTCTCAGACACGTGCTCCATATTTAGGACAGTTTTTCTCAATTCTGCATTCTTCAAACCCTGATACTGTGTGGTAACCTTTCTCTGAGCCATTCCTAAAAGCAACTTGACCAAAAAAGAAATATCTTTTTACTTGCTAAAAGGCAGAATATGAGATGATAATATTGCTGTGCACAGATGAAGGAATTTAAATCCATTTAAATAAATTTAAAATTATGGTTTTCAGATTTTAATATAGTTTAAAATATAATTTATTCCTGTGATGCAACCCTGAACGTTCTGCATCATTACTTCAGTCTCATGATCCTTTATAAATCATTCTAATATGCTGATTTATTATCATTGTTATATTTTAGTATATTATTTATAATTATATTTATTATGTGTCTATATGTTAGAAACAGTTGTTCTGCTTAATTTTATTTATAAAGTTAAAAAGAACATAATTTATTTTAAAATATAAATACTTTGTAACAATATACACTACCGTTCAAAAGTTTGGGGTCACTTTTTTTTACTTTTTTGAAAGAAATGAATATATATATATATATATATATATATATATATATATATATATATATATATATATATATATATATATATATATATATAATATGTGTGTGTGTGTGTGTGTTGTGTGTGTGTGTATTTTTTATTTATTTATTTATTTTTTTTAATTCAGCAAGGATATGTTAAATTGATTAAGAAGTGATGCAGTAGAAAATACTTGTATTGTTAGAAATGATTACTATTTTGAATGTTTATTAAAATAGAAAACATTATTTTAAACTGTAATAATATTTCACAATTTCACTGTTTTTCAGCATTTTTTAACAAATAAATGCAGCCTTGGTGAGCAGATGAGGTTTCTTTAAAAAATAAAACTTTTCAACTGCGGAGTATATACACTTTTTATTTTTATTTTATTTTTTTATCAGAAATTAATTGTATCAGTCTTATTTTAACATTTTCAGTGTTAATGCTGGTGGTGATTGACAGCAATAAATATTCACATAGCTATACATATGAGATAACGTGCTTGTTAATGTTTTCTAATAAACATTAAACATTTAACAAATCATTATTTCATGTCAATTAAAATGCTTACAAATGTCATTAAACTTTGAATTCCATATGTTCAAGCACTTATTGAAAATCTACAAATGATTTTAACAGATGTTATAAAATGATTGAAAGCTTGTGTTAATGCACAACACTGTTGCTGCTACTGAGGTGTGATCCGGGAAAGGTTAAGAGCAGGTTTGGTGGTATGGGTAGGTTTAAGAGTTGATTAAAGGGTTAACAGTGTACAGGGCTCAGTTTGTTTATCATAAGGGAACATGGTTCAATCTGTTTATATTATATTGTTTTGATAAATTAACAAGTATTTTCTTAAAAAAAAAAAAAAAAAAAAAAGATTTGTTTTCTCTTGTTTATTTATGATTCAAAGAATATTGTGTTTAATGATATACTGAAGAGTAGTATACTAATGTGAGTGTTGAGGCAATACTTTTTTTTCCACCAAAATTACAATCTGTTGTCTCTAGCAAGCATTTAGCTAAACTTAACCAGCCACCCTTTACACAAACCTCGTTACATAAGTCCAATGCCCATAAGGATACTTAATGATTAGTAATTGTTTATAAACATTTACAAATGATGAATTGTTTTAACTTTTAATTGTTCAATAGCAAACATTAACAAGAACATCATCTAATTTTTCTAGCTATTTGAATATTTATTAACTAATGGTCTGTTAAGCATTTTTGTTAATGATTTATAAACTAAAATTATTATAAAGAGTTAGCAGTGTTTTATTTTGCAAAGAATAATAGAATGATTTCTGAAGGACCACGTGACACTGAAGACTGGAGTAATGATGCTGATGAAAATTCAGCTTTGCTATCATGGGAATAAATTATTATTATTATTATTTAAATTTTTAAAAACTGTTTATTGCAACAATCTTTCATAATATTACAGTTTTTACTGAATTTCTTATCAATTAAATGCAGCCTTGGTGACAAAATAAGACTAAAACAAAAAAATACAAAAGTATACATTCACATGCATGACATATTAAGCTGAAAACCCCTAAAGACCTTGATTTAGATTCAGTTCACACACATTTAAATGGTGGTCCCTCACCATGTGCTAATCTAATTTTGCTCAATTTTCATAATCATCAGATGGCTGCGAGAGCAAAAGTATACATCTTACCAATCTGGATTGACCAGCTTTCCTGCATAGATCTGCATAGCCCCATGTTCCCAGGCCTCTGACCTGACCCCTGATCTTTCCCTTATGTCCCCAAGCGCAGCCATTAGCATCAGATACAGGGGTGTAACTGGACACTCACTATAACACAGCCGCTGATTAGTGCACGGCCTGCAGAGCACAGGTATCATGACCTTTCACCCGATAATGAAATTAGCCCTTAGCAGCTTATATTCAGGGTCAGCGAAAAAAGGTCAAGCGTGAAAAAGAGGAGCCCTTATTATCAGTCAGATGTGCCGAGGTCTTAAGGAAATAAGGAGATAAGGACAATCTACCACTGCTAATGAGGAACAGACTAGTGGCTTGGACAATGAAGGTCCTTCTGACTAGAAGAACAGTTACAGTAATTTCACTACCCTTGTGTGACATTAGTACCATAATAACAAGTATTCAGTCTTACTGCTTAAGTTAGTTAGAAAGCCCGTTGGGAATCCCAACATCCAAAACACAACATACAATTAAACACAAAATGACTGACTGACAGGTAGGAAGTGTTTCTGATTGGCTAACTGTGGAGCTGCCCACCCATCTGACTCTTTGCTTGCTGTATAGGTGTGATTCTTCACAGTGTTGAGCAGTAACAAAATAAATGTAGTGATGATCACAATGTACAGCACATGCAACACTGTTAAGATATCTGTGATAATCAAACATGTCTTCAGCATTTTCACCAATCAGAAATCACTGAAAAGCTTGATTCATTCTAGTGGAATGATTCAGTTCATTCTATATGACTCCCTCTCTCAAAAGTGATGTTGGAAACTATTGTTCATTCAAGTGAATCACTTCATTCTAAACAGCCATCTCTCTAATAAGTAGCACTGGAAGTTTGATTCATCCTAGCAAATTAGTTTGAGAAAAGAAGATTTGTAAATCAGTATAAATTTTAGCTAGAATACCTTTTTTTTTTATTTAATTGCAATTAACATTAAATTGAAGTGTCCAAAAATAAATTTGGGAAAATAAATTACAGCACTTTTTAATAAAGCAAAAGTCAGTCTTTCAGAGAAAAAAAAAAAAAAAAAAAAAAAAAAAAAAATGACCATGGACTGGTCTTAATGTTGAAAAGCACTACACTAGTTTGTTCTGAAGTTTCCTCTGGTTATGACCTTAACAGCTGCTTGGCAGAAGTGCTGTGGTTTCAGATCATGCCGATAGTCTTGAGGAAAGGCAAGAGCTGGAGTATTGGATGGCTTTCATCTTTCATACTGTGATTGTTTTTTCATGCGCTCATCTCTCAACACTGCACTTACGAGTCAATAAGGGCATATGTGCGATGCTGAGGCCTCTTGCAGTACTGGGTCATGAGTCAGTGTTATGACACCCAGGACTCCTCTAGAAGCTCTTGTATTCTATATGAGTTGTATAGAATTATAGACATAGAATTTGATAGTACTGAATCTGCCCCTCTTGAAGACTACGAATGATATTTTACTTTCACTAGACTCTGGTTCTTGCTGTATCTTAATCATGCTTAATTTAAGTGCAGCATTTGATACAATAGATCATGACATCCTTCTTTAAAAGACTTGATCAGGTAGCTGGTTTCCAGGGATCTGTGCTGAACTGGTTTGCATCCTACCTTAAGGAAAGATCTTTTTTTTTCTGTGAATTTGGGGAATTGTTTCTAATCTCAGGCTCAAATCTCCTATGGTTTTCCGCAGGGCTCTATTTTGGGTCCTCTCTTTTTTCTACTTATATATGCTTCCACTCGCTTTATATTTTTCAGAAACATAATTTATCATATCATCTCTTTGCAGCTGGAGGACTTGCATTTTTTTTTTTTTTTGTTTTTTTTTTTTTTTTTTTTTTTTTTAGTTTATTTTGTTTTTCTTGTGACTTTGGTTTATTTTTTGTTTCTAATGTTTTTTTTTTCTGTGTCTTTTCTGTATTTGCATTGCATTTTTTTTTTTGTCGTTTTATATTTTTCAGAAACCTATTTCTCATCTCATCCTTTTTTTGTGTTTTTGCAAACAGTAATGATCAAACTGAAATAATGTTGGTCAAAATAATGTTAAACAAACTGTGTCTTCTGGCATTGTCAAGCAACTTTGCCCCCTGTAATTTAAATGTTCATGAATGTGTTAGAAACTTTGACATTGTCTTTAATCATGTGTGTCAACTGAGTGGCGCACTCTGCTAAGCCACTGGCTCTGAGCCCATAAGGTTGTGGGTTCTTGGTCAATCAATGTTAATGGTTCTTTTTAGGGGGGGAAGTCATGGCCTAATGGTTAGAGAGTTTGACTCCTAACCCTAAGGTTGTGGCCAGCAATACCACGACTGAGGTGCCCTTGAGCAAGGCACCGAACCCCCAACTGCTCCCCGGGCGCCGCAGCATAAATGGCTGCCCACTGCTCCGTGTGTGTATGTGCACTTTGGATGGGTTAAATGCCGAGCACGAAATTCTGAGTATGGGTCACCATACTTGGCTGTATGTCACGTAATTTTTTTTTTTTTTTTTTTTTTTTTTTTTGATAAGCAGATCAGTGCTGTTGTGAAAAGCAGTTTCTTCCAATTAAGATCAATTGCTAGAATCAAGAAGATGCTTTCAATGAAGGACCTTCAAACAGTAATTCATGCGTTTATAACTTCAAGGTTGGATTACAGCAGCTCACTTTATCTGGGCTTGCCTAAATCATCTCTGGACCGATTGCAATTGGTGCAAAATGTTGTAGCCAGATTATTGACTGGAGCTAGAAAACGTGAGCACATTATCCCAGTACTCTCCTCTCTACACTGGCTCCCAGTAAAGCCCGGTGTTGATTTTAAGATTTTGCTCTTTGTTTTTAAAGCTCTTCATGGTTGTGCTTCCCAGTATATTTGTAACCTTCTCATTCCGCATTCCACCTCTAGATCTCTTCGGTCATCCAGCCAATTTCTCCTGTCAGTCCCTCGTTCACATTTTAAAACTAAAGGTTTTTGCTGTGCCAGCTCCTAGGTTCTGGGGTCTTCCCTCCACATAAGATCTTCCCCTTCTATTTCTTTGTTTAAATCTTTTTTTTTAAAACCATCCTTTTTATTTTTATTTTTAATTCTGTTTTTAATTCTGTTTAAGGGTGTAAAATTTTATTTGTCCTTTGTCTGTCTTGATTGGGTATGTTTTTACTTTGTTTTATATTTGTTGTACAGCACTTTTCTTGCAACTCCTGTTGTTTTTAAATGTGCTTTACAAATAAATAAACTAAACTAACTAAACTTGTAGACAATGGCTGTTCCATAACCCTGCTCCCGGGGGCCCCTGAATAACATCCTACAGAGAAAAAAACAACTGCCACCGGAGCCAGGCGTCAGTCCTGAGAGCATGCCCAGTCTAGTGCTTAACACTGCTGATTCAGCAGCTCAGCTATGTAGATAAGAGCCGCCTAATCTTGGGTGCCTGTGTTTCACAAATGTCACCCAGATGAGTTTGTGGTGTTGTGACTGCACAGCAGTTTAATATGCAGGAGTCTGTGTGACTGACGGCTACACTTTTATGTAAATATGTGGATATGCATCAGACTGAATGAATGTGTTTTCCAGATGTTTCAGATCTTGAAAGAATGAAAAGAGATGCACATCTTCCATTACTCTTGTTTCTGTTTCAAAGAACTGTCATACACAAATGGATAAAAATTTGATGGATTGAGTAATTGTTTGAGGACAAAATTCATAGTGCTGTTGAGAAGGACTATTCTATATTAAAATAAATATATAAAATCATCAAATACAATCTCTCTCTTTAGTCCTATTCAGACAGGGACTAGTTTGCCCTGAGGAGGGGTCGCACATATTTTAACCAATACATTTCCATGACTTTTAAGGCAATATTCATGACCCAATGCTCTATATTTTATGCGAATGTTCAGATTTATCATAGCATATGTTAAGTAAAAATGATCATGATTAATAATGCAATTTGTATTCTATTTTTAATAATAAGCACAAGCTGAGACTGTGCCAGAAATTAGCCTACTTCATGCAGAGAACTTAAGTTACATAATCACATCACTGAATGCTTGAATGCTACTGGTGATTTGTTTAGACAGTATTATCAATTAAACTCAGGACCTGAATTACATTTTGGAACCAGTTTTGGTGAAAAACAGTAGAATTCAGGGACAGAAATACTGCAGAAATAGAATAAACTGTAAATTAAAAGCAGCAAATTAACTTTAAATAAATAAAAATAAATAAATAAAATAAATAATAATCCTTAAAATTAAATTTACAAAAGTTATTCAGTCAAGAGCAGTCAGTGATTTTGTCGTTTGTTGTTTGATTAACATAAATGACAGACTGCACCTTTGATAAAATTGAAGGGGAAGTAAAAAATACTTTTTGAAAATTTCCTTCTTTAGCTTAGTGCTTTGTTTTTGACTTGCACCCCGAAAGTTTATCACAAGCATGTGTTTTTTAAATCTTGCCAATTTAAGCATTCATGCGACCCCTGTTTTCTGTGTGCACACACGCCGAAATCGCATGCACCAAGAGTCGCATCTCAGACAGCACACCACGAACTGAGTTCACTTTTGCCTCTTTTCATGCTTGAATGGAAAAATGCACACAAAATTATGTCAAAATGCCTTTTATAGCAAGTATCCTCATAAAAGCAGTCTTAAATGAGTTTTAATTTGTATCCTTATGCTATTGCTAGTAATTTGTTTATTTATTACTAACTGTTTTAACTTGTCTTTATGTAGCATTATTTAATAAAATGCAAAGTTTCATGAATCAGAAACAATAAAAAAATAACTTTTTTTGAAGGTGTTTGCAAGGCGGCTTCATTTGCGCATGCTTTGGATGTGACTGGGGGGGGGCCCAGAAAATATCTCGAGTTACACATGGAACCATGGTTCCCTGAGAGGGAATGAGACACTGTGTCTTCTAGTGGACAATATAGATACTGGCAGGACCGTGTCTGAAGCATGTGTGAAACAACTCCAATCCTATTGGCCCACGTAGCCTGTGATGTCACAGACAGGCACCCCAGAATATAAGAGGTCACCTGCAGAACACGTCATCAACTTGGTTGTCTGAAGGAAACGTGAAACAGGCAGACCGAAGGCATGGTGAGGGGACGCGACATCTCATTCCCTCTCAGGAAACTATGGTTACATGCACAACTCGAGATGTTACCCCTTTTGGGTAACTTACATTGCATCCTCTAGCGAACACTGTGGAGAATCAAATGCCAGCTATACCATGCCAAGGCGCATGCCTGTCCACCTGGTGAGAGAGCATTCAGGCATTCAACACAATACGACTCACATGCTGTTTTCTGTACTGGCACACACATCCAAAGCGTGATACTTAACTGAGTCCAATTCCATGTCTTTTTGAATTTGAAAGGACAAATACACACAAATATATGGTCAAAATATCCTCGTAAACAGTAGGTTATGTCTTACGTGAACATAAAACAGTTGAGAAAGAAAAACATGTGAAACAGTGTAATGGATCTGTGCAGCTCTTAAAGTGACAGTAGCCTATTTTTGCTGCAGTCTCTATAACATTAATCAAACAAAAGACAGAAAATTAACTTGCTTTTCTTGATCTGAATAACTTTTTGTAACTATATTTGTAATGTACATTACAGTCGCTGTATGACCATAACAAATTGAGCAAATTACCTAGTAAAAAAATAAAAAAAATAATAAAAAAAATAGGAATATTATACGGGTATTTTCACAGCATTTCTCATTTATTTAGAACACTGTTGAATACTGCAACTAAAGCTACATTTCTGCACCTTTTTTTTACTAACTTTCTGGTTTTAAAATGGAACAAAAAAACAGTGGTGGATTTTAATTACTGCCAAGCAGCTGGCATCCCATGTGACATAGCAAGGACAACAATTAAATCAATAAGGAGAGCCAGATTCAAGAGAAGAAGGAAAGGAGAAGTTTAAAATGATCACTGTAATAGAAGCATCTTATTCTCACCTTTAATTTACATCTTCCTTTAAAAGATACATTATGGGCGTTGCTTTGGAACAGGTGGCAGTACACTGCTCCAAACATATAGGGGGGCTGACAGTGCAGTCCCAGGTCTGGATTCGGCCTACATGTTTCTGGTCCCTTCCTGCTCTCACACTCTGCTGTCCTACAATAAAATCTGCCTTCGTTGTGGGAGTCACTGTGTGTTTCATTGTGGAAAGTGAAACTACTTTGTTTGGCCTTCCAAAAAGAGGACACGACTAGAAATCAAGAGGTTAAGTTGTATTTCAACACTGTTCCAGAATAGTCCAACCTAAATATTCAGATGTTTGCTGCACATTTTATGGCGGTTTTGAGGACTGTTTCCTGTCACAAAGACTGTTTTCTATCAAATTTGGGCAGTTTTAAACTTTGCAAGGGACAGTCTGGCGCTTCTGACTCACAGCCTGTAAGTATGTTTTTATATTTTAAATAATTTGCCAATGATGATTCAAAATGCAAGTTTTGAGTCAATAGAGTAGGCTTGTTGTTTCTCAGATCACAAATGCAGACAGGGTTTTATGTTTACGCGGCGTGATAACGCAATGCAACGCCTAAAAAGACAGTTATAAGTCATTATAATCAGTAATTATGTCCCCACTGGATGCAACAAATGCTAGTTTGTAATGGGTTTTTATTGTTTTGTCTCATCTAGTAATGTCCGGATCGCGATCGCAATGACTCTTTCTATTTAACCGGATCTTCTTAGTGAACCCGGTCAGACCATTTCACACAAATTGAACGGGTGGACTGCGGGTCCGATAGCCAAGACTATTTCAGTTCGATACCCATTGATAGCCACTTGTCTTCAAATGGTCCCGTGCTTATTTGTGTGCAAATGCTCTTCAGTCCGACCGTCAAATATTTCTATTTACAATTCAGTTTGAAGTGTTACGCATTATAGCCATTCTTGCTGCAGCTGAAAAAAAATGACAAGCTTAGGGAGCACTTTTTGTCGCTTTTCTGTAGCCTTATATATCTAATATAATATAATATATAATGTTGGTTTGATTTCTGTGTTACATGAAAAATAAATATTTTTGCTACCTGATGTAGTGGATTTTAATGCGGGTGCAGTTCAGTTCGTTGTGGTCTTTAATGTCAAAATGGGTCGGGTTACAGAATTCGGTTATTCTGTTAAAGTAGCCTACTGCTGGTGCAAGTTTTACCAAAACAGGAACTGTGGCAGGACCTCTGCTCTAAACTGCTTTGGCGTCTCTCCCGTCAGACATATAACCTCACACGCATTGATGCGCATTTACGGTATTTCCCTAAACCGCTACAGCTCCATCTGGATGAAGTTGATTTGGATTGTGATTGGATAAGAAGTAGTAAAACATAATACCATTCCGATTTGTAACGAAAGACTGACTCGTTGTGGGGTTTGAATCCATGTGCAGACGTTTTTATTAAGCTCCACAGCACAAACAGAGGCAAACGGGGAGAGCAGATATCGTGGTCAATAAGAGGCAAAAGGGTCGCAAACAATAGCGGGAGTCCAGATAGCAAAGCACATCCAAATCAGTAATACAAACGACGAGGTCAAAGGCAGGGAAAAGAACACATACACAAGCAAACCTTGATCCGTGGACTATGAAATACGCTTGGTAGAGACAGGGTAAACTGGCAATACTTCGCAAACATAATGCACAAACAACAGGCTTATAAAAGGTGCAGGCATGAAGTGATGAGAGAAGAAGCGGCAGAGGTTCAGTATTTCAGGAGACGGCTCTCTATGGGGTTGGTTGGATGAATGAATGGCAGATGTGCAGAATGTTACAGAATCCCTACCCCTATGGACACCTCCAGGTTTTCCTCCAAAGCCGTCCCTTTGGTTGGGTGCAGGACGATTAGGGTGTGCATGGTGGAAACTCCTGGGTCAACGAGGGTTCTAGAATGTCCTTGGCAGCCACCCCGGATCTCTCATTGGGACCGAATAGGCCTTCCCAGTCCACCAGGTTATTGCAACCGGCCCCCATGACGGCCTGGAATCCAGAATCTCCTTTCACCAAGTAAGCTGGGAGCTCCATCAATGTCAAGTGGCAGAGGAGGTTCTCAGTCTCCTCAGTAGTGGGGGCCGGAAGCGGGTTTGTGACGACAGTTTTCAAAACGAGATACAGGAAAACAGAGGGAGAGATACGGTAATGAGCAGGAAGCATCTAGCCTGTAAGTTTACTGGATTAATCTGTCGTAAGATTACGAAATTGGCCTACAATACCGTGGGCTGAGCTTCCTGCTGGGGAGCCGCAACCGTAGATCCCGATTCGGACAACCAGACCTTTCTGCCCGGCTGATAGTATGGGATGGGGACCCTACGCTCTCCTGCGGTTCTGCTTGTATCCTCTGGGCTCTGATCGCTCCTTTGCATCCTCACATATGGGCAGATGTCCCACACACGTTCACTTCTTCTGACCCAATCGTTCACCCGCAGGCAGTTCAGAAGGTTTCCCCAGACCAAGGGAATCATGGGAGGCTGATCAACCTAGAACACACTGAGGGGGTGCGAAATCCTGTAGATGAATGAAGTGAGGAGTTCTGTGTGCTATTCCACCCAAGGTAAAAAGTCACTCCAACGTTGGTTGTTCCGCAGCTACAATTAAGATCTGAGGATTACACCCCCAGTTTCCTGATTTAACTCTAACCTGTCCATTAGCCTTAGGGTGATAGACCAGATGTTAAGCTTCACCAATTTTTTAAATGGTTCTCAGTTGCTTGCAGAAACGCTTTGCCACACAGCAGAGATGTAAATGTGAAACCCCTATTCAGAAACTATAATCTCTGGTATTCCATAAACACGGAAAAACATGGTGAAACAATGCTTGCAGTTTCCATAGCTGTGGGTAGGCCCCTTAGCGGTTTATAAGGACGGGCATGACTTAGAGGAATACGATTCACTAATTACCGGGATTGTGGTGTAGCCATTGGAGCTGGGCAGTTCTGTAATGAATTCCACAGCCAGGTGTTAACCCGGGGCGCTGAGGAATTGGTAGGGGTTCAAGAAGACCAGCTGGTAGTTTCTCGTGGTGTCCCCTTGACTGAGCACAACACACTGCAAGCTCCTGACAGTACAAAGAAAGAAAACATCATTAAATAGATCTTAGACACACCAAAAGAAGTTACGCACCATTTCTCAACTGTCTGTTGAATGCCAACCCGGATGGCCTCGGAAGCTCACGATGTATGCACCCATTTGTATAATTCATTGGCGGAGCAGACCCAGGTGACATAATGACGGTCAGGGGGGACCAATCTGGTGGCATGGGTTCTGTTTGCCTTCCAGGTTGCAGTATCCATTATATTCCCAGCGGATGTGGGGCCACGCATCACCGAAGGAGGTAAATCGAATAGGCCTTTGACAGCAAAAGTTTCATTCAAATCAAATCTTCGTGAAAAGAGCCGTCAGCCTTGACCATTCCTTGCTTCCTGGATGGTACGTGACTGTGAACTGAAACCTAGCGAAAAAATAATGACAACGGTGCTTGTCTAGGGTTGATGACGCTTTAGCACACTTGATGTACTCCAAATTCTGGTGGTCAGTAATACACCTGGAAAGGATGGCGAGCTCCCCCTCAAACCAGTGTCATCCACTCGTGCCAGTGCTGCTTTCGATGACAAATTTTCCTTATTACCCACATCATATTTCTTTTCTGCGGTGGTTAGCTTTCTGGAAAAAAAGCACAGGGAACTGACTTTTCCAAGGTTTCCGATGGTCTCTGCGACAGAACTGCTTCCAATGCCGAAGTCAGAAGCATCTACTTCTGTTCTACAATGATGGCCATTCAGGAGTCCTGATGTTTCAAAATGGGAGCTTGTAGTAAAACTGGTTTTCAGAGGTCTCAAATGCTGTCTGGGCAGACTGAGTCCAAGATAATTTCTTTGGTTTGCCCTTTAAGCAATGAGGTTAGGGGCGAAGGACTGTGTTTTTATTTCCGTGTGGACTGCACAGAACGATGTTCATCTTATCTCCAGGGTTTCTTCATCTCTTTCAGGGGTCGGTTCATTAAAAAGAGTGCGATAAAGCAATGCCATTGATTGTAGCCAGAAGAAAAAAAGTGAAGATGTGACGAGAAGCAGAAAGAAAGAGGGAAAACAGTCTGCAAGAAAAAAATTGAGAGAGTGATTAAAAGAATCTCTCATTGACTGGCTTACTCAGGTGAAGACCTGGTATCGTAGTGTGCGTATCATCTTCCTGTAGAGGGATTAGTGAGGAAAGAGGAGGGAAAAAGAGAAGAAGAGAAAATCAGTAGTTGAGTTCCCTGCGTCTGTTGTGTGCGGGTTTTTTTTTTTGTTTTTGGGGCGGGGGGGGGGTGGTTGTTTTGCAGTCATCCGGTAGGTCAGACGCAACGTCCATGTAACTGCCTGCAGTTGCAACAGCAACATTTAAGCCCATAAGGAGTTTGTAGTGTGTCGTATTTATGTTAACGGGGGACGTTTCATCCAAAATGCGAAAGTCGTCCTTACTCACGCTCATTGCATTTAAAAAAAATTGCATCATGATTTTTTCCTCTGGAACATAAAAGGAGAAATTCTGAAGAATGTTCACATTGCTATTTTCCATACAATAGGGCATATAGTAAGCAGGGGCAGTGAACCAGCAAGTTACAATTTAGTAACTAAAATATGAAAAGGTTACGATTAAAACATAGTTGAAACATAAATGATATGTATACCCTAAATATTTAAAAAAAGCATCCAACCAGTTGTAACAGTTGGTAATACAAGACCAGACTGATTAAATTACTAAATTAATTGTATTAATGTACCTCACAAGACCTTAATCCTTTTGATGCTCCTGATATTTAAACTTGTTTTTATGTTTTAGGAGATAGAACATTATATGATTAACTGGCTTTAAGGTGGCTCTTCAAAACCAAAACCTTTGTGGTGTGTGTGTGTGTGTGTGTGTGTGTGTGTGTGTGTGTGCCATCTTTTGTCAATTCTTATGTATGAATAAAATAATATAAAACAACGTAACAACGTACTCTTGTGGTCATGTTGAATTGCAAAACACTTTTACAGTTAAGGTTAGAGACAGATATGTGGGCTAGGTGTAGGGCAATTACAGATGTTACTACAGAAATGAATTACAGGAAGGTATTTTTAACTAAGTACAATGTAAAAAAAACATGCATGTACACAATAAGTGCATTTCTATCAATTATATCAATAAGTAATTAAAATGTAGCGCGAGAATACAAAATGAGTCCAAATAAATCAAATAAAAATGTCAGTTCTTATAGAATGGTAGTGTAGTGGATAACACTACTAGTGTAAAGGAGGCAAAGAGAGGGTTTTAACTGTACAGAAAGAAAAAAAAAAAGTATTTTTTTTTACATAAACCAAAAAATATAGTAAATAGTTAAAAAACTCCTACACTTGCAAGAAGCTAGATTTTTTTCACATGCAAGTAGAGTCTCGCTTTTGTGTTTGTCATCTATGGCTTTACTCAAAACAAAAATAGTTTTGAGTAAGCCCATAGATGACAAACAAAAGTGAGGTTTGAAACAACATGAGAGTGAGTAAATGGCGGCATTTTAAAAATTTTGGTGATCTATCACTTTAAATTTTGTAGTTTACAGTATGTTAAACATTAGCAAGCTTTTAGGTATGAGAGCAACTGAATTTTCTTTTTCTTTATTTTTTTTATTTTATTTTTTTGCATTTTAAGCTTATTGACCTTGGCTGTATGTACTGTAAACAATAAACTGCAGTGTCCCCAAAGCAGTAAGTGCTACACATACAGTTAAACCACATTCCAGCCTTTAATGGAGTGTAACTTGTTGATGTATAATGTTCAGTCCAGTCTCAAAGGAGGACTTTTGAGTGGATTTGCACTTAAAACACAAGAAAACTGATATAGGGACACATCGTATAGACCAACAGTCCGAAGACTGCTGACACAAAGCTTTTCAAAGCCAACAAAAAGATGCTTCCAGGGAGTCATGTAAGCAAAGGCTTCTGACAACTCTTATGAAATATTATGACTTCAAGTAAGCCATGGTTGTGGAGGAGTACTTCAGAAGTCAAGGAAAGTTTATATTATAAGTTGAACAGCACAAAGTCTGTTTCCAGGTTTGACTCACTGCTCTTGTGTGGCTAAACTCATTAAATCATTAGCCAAACTTGCAAACAAATCACCTCAGCAGCGCGCCATCAGGTGTTTGGCACATATTTGCCTTGGAAGATTCAGTAACTCCTAAACAAACCTCTGGCTACTGTACCTTCACATGCAGCATGCAAAACACCTGAAATAAAAAATAATAAATTTTATGGTTCAATGAAAGCAACAATACAAGTGTCTGCTCTAGCGATTACCGCTAATACTGCTTGTCTTTCAATGGGTGGTCAAACTTTATCGGCTGATTTGAAAATTGACAGTGTGTAGATGAATGGAAAGCAAGTTAGAAAAGATGTTAGTTCGTAGCAAGAAGAAACGAGACAGGATGAAAGGACACATTCTGGTGCATGGAGGAGTCTTGTGAAATAAGCAAACTGTCACTCAGAGATCATTAGCTTGAAGGAAGGAGATGGAGGGGTCGTGACTCTCAAAAGCTGTGTTGAGAATAAAATCTTGTTAACAGTTATGATTTTTTTATTTATTTTTTTTATTTTGGGACACAGTTTGAAACCATTGAAATGCCAGGGTGAGTTCTTCCTTGAAGGAAAGACACAAAAGGAGCTGAAAAAGTGAATAGCCCTTTTCCTCCTATTGGATATCAATTAGACCGGGGTTCCAAGTGAACAAGACACTTAAAAAGGATACAATGGAAGATGAAGGAGTAAGTCAACAAATGGGAAAACAGAGAACATCAGACTCCAAAAAAAAAACGTACGTACTCTCACTTATTTCTCGTTCTTGTTCACTGTTGGTCTGTGGTTTGTGAGCCAGTGTGTGTACTACAGACTGAGCACAATAACCTCCCCGTCCCATCCAAGGCCTCCAGTCTGCTTTTTAGGAACCCACAAGAACCTTTGACACATTGAGTGAATCCTAAACTCCCTGTTCTCTTTTATCCTTATCAGATAAACCAGCTGGAGTTTTGGAGTCAACATTTACCTTTTATTTCACTGAGCAACGCCAGTGTTGGGTTCCTTACATTGCCGTGTTTTTTTGTTGCGCTACCTGTAACAGCTGCGTACAGGCTAGTTAACACAGCAAGTCTACATTAGTCAGGACTAGTTAACGGAAGGTTGGTTTGATGAAAACAGCAAAGGGAGCCCAATGACATGGCCCAGTCGTAGAATACTCTTCCTAGCGGACAATTGCCAGGTTTGGTGAGTTCAGTAGGGATTTTACAAAGACCACAAACACTCTTGGTTTGGCCATTTGTTATGACACACCACAGCCACACATGAGACCATAAACAGTTTAACATCTTTCATTCCTGATGACAAGACCAGCATAGCCTGTCGACCAGCATATTCAAGATACAGAGATTTGTATTTCATCACAATACACGAGTTAGATATAGATATATATCCAGCATTGAAACACTGTTGGGTCCAGATCAGTCGTCGTCAAGATGGAGAGTGAGGTGCCGCGGGTCGGGGTGGACAGTGACTGAGTAAGAAATACAACACAGATGAAAATATACATAAGTAGAAGGTATGAAAAAAATGTAATAAAAGTAAACAATAAAATATATAAAATAAAATAGAATGTGTTGTTTTCCAAACCTGTATGTCTTACTTATTTTGTAGATATAGGCTATTAGTTGGCCTTTTCTGCTCTTCTCGAAATTGAAATGTGTTAACATGATTGAATGTGTCACCTTGTAGTTTACGCAAATCTTAAAAGTATAATATTTTTTTTTTAAGAAAGAGTATTTGCAGATAGAATAGTATTAATGCATTAAACTTTAAGGTTGTTTCTAAACACGCATTAACATTTTAAAAAGGGCACTCTGTAATAATGCAAATGAAAGTTTTACATTAACTTACCTTTTAAACATTATGTTTTAATAATGTTTTGTTGTGCTCTAAAGTACCTTTTGGCTAACATACTAAAGCATATGTAAAGTACTCGATTATAATTTTCTCAAATAGTGTTATCCATCATTACATTTAAAGTTACTAATTTTAAATGTACTACATTTCAAATTCATCATTAAAATTACAAATATATTTGAACGTGACATACGGGTTTCAACAGAAATGGAAAGAAAGAAAAAAAAAATGGTGCATTTAGTTTACCATAATGGCTTGTCATAGACCCTGGCAGCAATTTTTTAAAACCTATTTCAATTGAAATTACATATAAAGATGTAATTACTTGGTTCATAAAGCACAATCAAGGTATATTATGATATTATTCTATAGTAATTTAAAAAGTATGCTAACAATGTAATTTTTGTGCAATTTCATTGAATGAATGGAAGCATCGTAATCATGGTCATAATCACTAATAAAGTCATTTGAGATGCTGTTATGTGATTTTCCATCTTTTAATAAGCTTAAAAAGTTCCTGTCCCAATTCATATAACCTACATGGAAAAGAGTAACCAGCACACTCATCAAACATCTCTTTTTGAAAATAAAAGTCATAACAGGTTGGAAGGATATGAGGATGAGTAAATAATGGACATAATTTTAATTTTTTGGGGTAAACTGTTCTCATTGACCACTATAAAAAAAAACACATCCTTGGTCAACCAGCTTCAAACTTATTTGGCTGGGGAACAACATGGCCAAGCTTGTAAAAACCTGTAACAACCAGCTATAAACCTAGCCTGAAAGTGCATCCTGTCTTTTTGGCAAGATTATCATTAGGTTTAAAGTGAAAAAGAGAGATGAAAAAAATACAGATAGCTGAGGCGAATGTAGCCCATGCTTCAAAACCATCACCATCAATTTGACTCATGTTTATTCTAAAGGACTGCCTGTCATCTATCCAAACCACAACTTGGTTTGAACCTTTCCACAAAAACACTGTGCTCTCACCAGTGAAAAACATATTTTTTTCTTGCTTAAAGAAAGATTTAAAAAGAGTAGAAGTACTGATATCAATCGTCACTAGACTCACCGCTCCAGTGAGTGTAGGCAGTGTTACAGTGGTAAACACACACTTAAATAACCAACTAATGTTACCTAATGGTTATGCATGCATCCCTAAGGTGAAGGCCAGCTTTGTTTCTCACAGAAAGCATGAGGGTGGGTCATCTCTGGTGTCAACAGTCCATTAGTAGGGTGGAGGACAGACAAAAAAGAAGTACAGGTGCTTGTGTGCATGTGAGCAAGCATGTGCTTCTGGGGGTACAGCAGGGATATAAAGAGACAGAAGGTCTCAGAAACTGATCAGGGCTGCAGGGAGCTGACTCACCCTCTCAAATGGCAGTGGGCTTGGTCTCTCTGATAACCGAACCCGAAGGAGCTTTGTGAGGCTATGAGAGGAAAAACACATGTCGCTCACCTGATAAGCATTGGGAAACTTAACTGCAGGTGGACAAAAACACCAAGGAAACACCTCCTCTCCGCCTGCTTCAGCAAACCTGACATGGGGTTGTATAGGCACTGAATTTGAAACGTCACATTGGTGGTTTGCTGATTTTTGTGTTGGTTAAACCTAACACTGACATATCAGGCCTTCCAAGTATGTACCTCTTTTCCACTTTTCTTCCTGTGTTAAAGAACGAGAGTATCTGAAAAATTAATTTTACCAACCATTAATTTGACCAACCATTTGCTTTAGGTATTAACATTGTTTGAGCTGTTATAACGGAAAGTCACCATTAAAGACTATCCGCCTTTTTAACTGACGAGGCTACTATGTTTTACGGGCAGAACTCCATTCGAAAAGACTAAAATGAATCATTTCAGATCATATGGTTTTGAAGGGTTAGAGTAGAATAATGTCATCTCATTGTACCCATTTAAAAAAAAAAACCAACAACAACAAAACATATTATTGAGTTCGCAGAGCAAGCTTTCACTGATCGTTTACGCTTTAACAAGAAGTTACACCCACAATTTGCGCAAAGCGCCATGGGGGCATAGGAATAATGTGGATAGAATACCTACAAGACATGTCACTTGTCAATAGTTTTGAATGAGGAGAAATGCAATGCCCAATATCAAAGGGCACAGCCCCACCTTCTGAATAAAAGAGCCAAAAGATAATCGCTAAAGTCATTGTTTCAATGCAGCTGCCATTAGAAGTCCCGGTTTGCTATTGAAACAGTTAACATTCTGAGATATGAGCTCAAGGCTGTGCATGCGCACTGGCTGGTCTAGCCTGAAAAATACGCTTTTTTGATGCTATTTGAGCAAAAGAAACAACATTTATGAGACAGTCTTTGTCAGATGTCATTGGTGATTTCAAATATGAAATTTAATCGTAAGCTTGGCAAACAGTTTTGGAGAATTTGATGTTTCCCCATTCAAAGAGATACAGTAGGAGCTTGCAGGCCTGAGAGGCGTTTCAAAGATGGCCGCCAAGTGACATGACTTTTCTTAAAGGACTTTGGACACCATCAGTGGAAACAGCTGATTAGATTACAGGGGTGTTAATGTTCGCTATGTCAGAATTTAATCGCTAATGCATTTCCATCTCCTATTATTCACATTAACTCTTTTCCCACAAAAGTTAAAAAAAAACCCTCAAGTGAGCATAAAAACCCTCAAGACTTCTCTTCTTCATAACCTGCCCATAAACACACAGTACTGAGATTTGAGAACATATTTTAACCTGTTAACCCACACCCAGACACCGGTGTCCTGACATGAACGGCATCAAATATAAATAAAATAAATTAAATTCAGTATCAAATTAAAATTCATCAAAATAAATTAAATTCAGTATTATAACAAATAAAATCTGTTTGTTAAACAAGGCAAAAGGTGTTTCCAACATGTGAAATGACTGCTGCTGACGCATTTAGCTGACTGACATTTGAATTTAAAATGTTACTTTTAAATGTTTCATGTTTTTATTTCTAAAATGCTTTAATATAATATCTTTATATATTTTTAAATTTTTTAATATATGTAATATTGTAAACTATGCTGTATTCATCCCAAATGAGTTCAATCTGTCATTTCTGTCCATGGGGTGTTTCTTGCTTATTAAAAAAATTTCATTGACCATATTTTGGATAATTTAATAACAAACCAAACCAAAATGACCAAACATTACAAAATTTAATACAACCCAATACCAAAACATAACATGTTAGGTCAAACATTAACCTAACCAGCTGGGTCAAAATAACCCAGCATGTGTTCTGTCTGATATTTAACCAGCGCTGGGTTTCCAAATAACCCAGAAATGTTTGTTTTTAACCCAGCATTTATAAATTATGAGTCCAGTTCTCTTCTGGAGCTCTAGAACTGTGTGTTTTGTCAAGAGAAACATCTGAAATATCTCAAAAGTCCTCTCAATTTCTTCTCCATTTAGTTTCTCAAGGATGTCTATAAGTAATGATTAAGATAGTAAAAGATCTATTTGTGATCTAGGTTTTCTATAGGTTTGGTTTCATGACAAACCTGAGTAACATTGAGACTTTGTTAACATCTCCTCTGAGCCTGGTGTTTGTCAAGAAAAACACCAGAGTTTTAAAAGTCTCAGTTGGCTCTCCATTTGCCTTTGTGATCTAGCTCATTGTATGCTCAAGGCGTTTTATGAAAAACTCAATTGAGATATTAAAGAGATCTCCTTTGTGATCTGTCTTTTCTTCAGGTTGGGGCGGAAATAAACCCACTTTGTGACATTGCTAAGGTCCCTTACTGAAATGCACAAGAAAATATCACTATAATCTTTTTTTTCACAGGAGAAATATCTGAGAAGCAAAATGACTTCAAAAAATTTCTATTTACTCTTGATTTAATCATGTTGCTCTCAAGGGAAAACAACCTCCACCTAAGATTAAAGTGCTTCATTTGGGACTGTTCTTTCCTATGAGAATTACACAGTGTGTTTGTCATGTACAAATGAAGACCAAACAACTACGAGAAAGAGAGGACAGAAAAAAAGAGTGCATGGGGACCAAAGCAAAAAACACCAGTGTCACTTTTCAATGACAACAGAGTATTCCCTCATGGTTTGTGTGTTCTGTTGAACCTCATGTGATTCACACTCAGCAAAAAACACTGCATTAGTACACTATAATTGATAAGCAAGCTGTTTGCCGGCAAACACCTACATAATTATTTTCTCTGTTTATGATTTTCAAAATAGACTCGGACCTAACATAGGTGATAATTCTTCATTTGGATGAGCATGACGAGAGCCTGGACAGACATACAGTAGATGTAGCTAAAAGTCCCAGAAATGCATGCTACAATACCTTTCTTTTAGGGTGCAAAACACAGAGGAGATGTGCTTCTCTCTCCCAGGGGTGTTATAGCCTTTTATCAGCACTGGGGCAAAGGCTTCGCTTCAAGTAAAGAAACGGACCCTTATTTTCAAAGGGGTTCCAGGGGCATGGTCCCCTGTGAGATTTATTTTCTGAAAAAAAAAAAAAAAAAAAAAAAAAAAAAGATTCTGAATACTAGTGACTTTGGGAGCATCATTTTTACACTTTCTTCATTACTGTTGTGTCACACTATACTGTAACTATGGGCTACGGATGTTTTCACGAGTTAAATTTCTTACCTGCATAAATGTATCCTAAATACAATTTACAAGCCAGCATTCATTACCAAACAGATGGACACTACTACTTTCTACACCTTCTACACATAAGATAGATAGGTTTATACTTCAATTACATTTACATTTAGTCATTTAGCAGATGCTTTATCCCAAACGAGTTACAAAATGAGGATAATGGTAGCAATCGAAATCAACAAGAGAGCAATGATATGCAAGTGCTATAACAGTCTCAGATAGCTTAATGCAGTACACGTAGGAAGTTTTTATTTTATTATTGATGCTATTATATTATTACAATAAAAAAAGAAAACAGATAGAATAGAAAAAGAATAGAACAATAGAGTCCTTTTTGCTTTTGTTAATTGTATAATAAATTAAAATAAAATACAAAAAGATAAGAGAAGCTAGTTCTTTTTTTGTTGTTGTTGTTGTTGTTTTAGAAAAACAAGCAGTTAGAAAATGAATAGAGTGCAAGGAATGCACTAAATTGATCAAAAATCTTAAATGTATTATGGTTTTGACAAAAATATAAAAAAACAAAAAAAATGTTATAATGGTTTTGACAAAAATATTAAGCGGCACATCTGTTTTTTTGAACATTGAAAAATAATAATAAATGTTTCTTGAGCTGCAAAAAAGCATGCTAAAGAGAATAGAGCTGGCTGCGTATATGACCGGTTTTGTTCACTGCTGCAGAGATGTCCACCTCATGTTCACCTACATATCAAAAATCTGTAAGACTGTCAGACTGTGCTTTTGCATTATATATTCTCTATTTACCCATTTATCCTTATCTGACTCCACTCCCACCCTGCCCTGGATGACTTCGATCCAGCTGTTGTTTTGGAAACCCTCGCCAGCTCTATGGTTTAGAACGAGAGCGAGAAGGAGCAAGGGAGGCGGTGAAGCACGGAGAACAAGTAATAAAGAGGGAGTTCATTTCAGTTCAGCATTGTTGTTGTTTTTTTCTTGAGACACGAAGCCTCTGTGAGAAAATGAGTCAGCATTGAAGTGAGTGAGTGGGATAGAGGGAGAAAACAGTGAGATAAATGAAAGGAGGAGGTGGAGAAAGAGGAAAGTGGCATTTCAGAAGTGACAGATCTGCTAAAGCTGATTGGGCACATGCTGTTAGCGGCCTCAGTGATGGTCCGTTCTCACTCAGCAGACGTGTAACTGCTCATATAAAAGGCTTATACAATGCGAAAAACTGCGACCTGAGGGCTGACGGTGCAAAAGTTCAGTCCCGTCAAGTGACTCTGTAAACATTCACTTCCTCTCAATACCCCTACAGACATAACAAATTAGCAAAAGACCTGGAATATTTTAAGATTACCAAAAGGTCATGCGGACTTCAAAATATCATTGTAAAAATGGAGGAAGCTAAACACACAGATTTATGGCCCTCATTGTATCTCAGCCTTGCAAAAGGGCCAGCCACAGGCCATTCACTGATAGTCTGATGCCAACCACCACTAAAACAATAACAAGTACTGGAATAAATCTGCAGTTCAAATATGATACATATATTTTAAATCTATGTCTACACAGACTGTACAAACTGCATATTAATGTGACAGATTATTTATTTATTTATTTATTTTCTGTTAAAACTGCATATTTCCTAACGTCCATATCGGTTGTCGTAATAACGACACAACATTTCACCATGTGGGTAGGGTTAACTATGGATGTTGAATATTTATGTGTTTTGTCATTGATTACGGGATACCTATCAGTCAACAGCTTAAAAAATGGGAATGTGTGGTATACGTAATATTTGATCGAAACAATACATAAAAAGCAATCAAATTAACAAAATATAAGCAAATATCTGACTGTAACACATTGCAAAGCACAGGAAGAGCACACAAGAGTAAAAAAGAAAAAAGAAATAAAATAAAAAAGAAATAATAATAAGTAGAAATAAGTAGAGATTGACCGAAAATCGGTTTTACCGATATTTTTCAGATATTTAAGCTTTTATCGCTAATCAGATATTGTTTTTTTTAAACATCCAATCCACCATTAAGCGGAAGCAATTTCACACAAGACCGTCATTTCAGCATTGCATGTGAGCGAAAACGACGGTGTTCACAGGCACAGTAACTTACTTTGCTTCATTTAATAAACTTAATTCAACAGACAATCATACTTAAACGAAATGTGTTATGTAAATGTTTGATATGTAGTTTAAGCTTGATGCTCGACTGAGCAAACACACTGAGTCACATAGTGGAAATCAAATTCATCAAGGTACTAAAGACTAACTTTATTTTACAGTGATGAAATAAAAGAGCCATGGATGAGTGCATATTGGAAAGAAAAGAGTTTAATTCATTTCATTCCTGGTTAATGCTCAGGGATGTTCTGACAGAATTGGCCTCTCTGTGTGCTTTTAAGATCCATTTAAAAGTCCCTAAATAATATCAACATTTACTATGTATTTCACTGTTATTTATCATTTATGTACTTGCAACTCTGTGAAAATTAATTTGCCATCTCTATAAATGTTTGCGTAAACACAGAAATTAATGGACTCCATAATGTCATTTTAAAATAAGAGTTTTGTTTGTTCATTTATTGATACTATATAATTAATCCAGTGAACTAGTTATATATGATATGTCTTTTATTACTGTGATATTAATATTACAATAAGAAATTGATTAAAAAGAAGTAAAACATTGGAAAGTAAAGAAAAAAAGTATTGCTTCTGCATATTGGTTATCTGACATATAAAATACAAACAATCTGTATCAGTTATAAAAATGGAATGTTTTTTTTTCAAAATGTCAAACTCACCTCGATTTGAGCCAACCCCTAAACCACACATAAAACCAAAACAAACCATAGAGTCGGCTTTACATGTCAGTCATCCAGTCTCTTCCTGTCTAACGGACCAGTTCTTGGCCAGAAAAAGGTGCAATATAGTCCAGACCTTATGATACTGTCAAAAGTTTGGCTATGTGAAACAAATAAACATTCATAAGTGTCTCACACCACGAATGCCACATGTTTATTATGCTGTGTCAAGTTAAAAGTACTTCAATCTGTTGCTCCGTCTGGCTGCGTTTAAAATGCAATAATGCCTTCAACACAAGACTATGTGCCTCCTAATGTTACTGACGCACAACAAACTCAATGACTCCAATAAAGTCCCAACACAACAGCCGTATTTACCCCCCTCCATTCCCCTGATCTCTGGCAAATCCTCTCATGACCCATATCTGTGGAGTCAACATCATCAGAAGCCCACTTGCCCTCTCTCCAGCTCAAGAGCAACAGAGAACTGTCCCCATCGCCGCCCCGCTGAGGTCAGCAAACACCAATCTGGAAAAAGCCTGGGGATCCGTTCAAAACACACGCTGCTTTGGGAATGTTGCCTCTGGTTAGCGCAGGGACAGGAAGACCTTCAGGACTGGTTTTCAAGCAAAAGTCAGACAGCAGAAGTGGGGGGTAATGGACAACCACATCGAGACAAGATGGGGGACAGTTGGGGTTCAAGGGGCGTTATCATGAGGGATGGACATCCTTTTAAAATAAGCCACCGGAACCTACATGAACGCAGCTGGAGTTGAAAGTATGGCTTATGGGTAGCATTGAAGATGGTGCGGTTTGTTTACCTAGACATTTCTGCGATAGATAAAATCAAAAGACGGCACGTGACTTGCTGTGAGATGTGACTCGGTTTTTGAGGTCCTGCCAGTGTTTTGATTGATGGTCTCGGAGGCTAAGCAGCCGTCCTATCATATGCCTGAGGGCAAACATCTGGATCCAAATCTGAGACCCGACACACTTTAGATGGAAGAGGAATCAGGTCACAGTGACCCACGCAGGGCACAGTTCCAAATAAATAAACTAGTAGAGCAACAAGGCCACAAGACTAAATCAAAGTAAGCGCTGACCTTCTTGAGATAAAAATGGTTTTAGAATCTATGGAGACATGGATGAAGATCTGATTTCTAAGAACTAAAGAATGCAGTGCATTTAATTTCAGGCCAGGCTCTCTTGTAACCTTATAACCACAGAGCATGTGATTCTACGCCATAGTTAGAGGCCAGTACAACCCAGCCAGACCCAATTAATGGTCTTATTGTATTAGCCTGCGTGCTGCGCTGTCCATCACAATCAGCCCAGAGTGCAGGTAACCTGATATTCTCTTTACAATGCAAGGTGCACGCTGTGCACCCGCCACTTTTTAGCATCACTAAACAAAGCTCACTGTACTACAGAAATGTCACAAGGGGTTACGTCAATCAATGCTGCTCCATGGCAGGCAACGTGGAATAATTCATACTTGCACACCACAGAGAAGGCTCTCTCTCTCTCTCTCTCTCTCTCTCTCTCTCTCTCACACACACACACACACACACACAAACACAGGTACATGGTGTGCAGATATGTGCAACTCCAATACACACACACTTCAACTCGGAGAAGCAACAACAGTTGACATCTGTCACTATTACCGGACCAGCAGTGTGGGGGAATAACTAACTAAAAGTAGTTTCAGTAGAGTGACACTAGCTCAGCTGTTTTAAAAACAGTAAGTTTTCAGAAACAAGCTACTTTTTGTTTTGTTTTTTATTCCAACAAGTAGCAGTGTAGTGTGACAATGCTATATTTCTATTTTTGTAATATTGAATTGCATACAGAGATTTACAGCAGAGCAAACTGGGGTAATAATCAAACATACTTGCCTAAACAGAGAATCTCTTGCATATGAATCCCACTTTTGAGAAGTTAAATTCATTTGAAAGAATTTTATGTTTTACTTGGTTCATTTGGTAAATGTGGTTTAAAGGTTCTGTAAATACTTAAATAATAGTAAGAAATATTAAGAAATAATGATATAAATATTTAATAAATATTATATAACATTATATATTATGTACTTTATTATCATTGTTGTTGTTAATTTATAGCACATTTAAAATTTAAGCACATTTTTCTACATACAGTCCAACTGACAATACTTCACAGGTCAGAATAATAATGTTTTTTACTAAATATAATAATACAAATAACAATAATGTTGTTTTCATATAAATGTGCTATAAATATATAAATAAAAATACAATTTAATACTACTACTACTATTACTAATAATACTGTAAAATGTTAAATGTAAAAATGTTATTCAGAGCTGTGAAGCACTTTGAGCTGGACTGTATGCAGAAAATGTACTATAAATAAAATGTATTAGGCGTGTAACGGCACACTAACATGACGGTTTTTCAGTGGTCGAAACACTGATTGAGCGATCTCACTATCAATCATATCTACATTATAAACTAATTCATGTTTAAACCGAGCACTAAACACAAAGAAATGCCAAAACACAACTTATAACTTAGGCATTTATACAGCGATCACGCCACATCAAAGAGTGCCAAAACAGCATTTATTGTTTGAAATTTCCACCCCTGAAAAAAAAAAGACATAATTTGAAAAGATAAGACTTTGTTTCTTATCTAAAGTAACAATATATAAAACTGGAAGTTTCCAATGAAGCTCTACTCATGCCGTGTTTAAAACGATACTGTACACATGCGTACTGAACCGAAAGACCTGTCCTGAAAATTTTCAGTACGAATACATGTACTGTTACACCCCTAAAATGTACTGATTTTATTTATATGAAATCGCTCAAACAACAGTGGTGGTATTTAGTGTAAGTATGTGCTCCTCCTAAATTAAAAATAATAAATAAATATTTTTCTCCCTCTCTCTTTATCATTCAGACAGACAAATACTAGTTTATATAACTACTGGTATCCTTAAATACCTTTAATATTACCCCAAAGTAACATCAGTGCAGTTAGCTACTTTTGCTAATACCTTATAGTGTAACTTTATAGTAGTGTAGCTAGTAACATGAAAAAATACAGTTTCAAAGTAGCATCCCCAATCCTTAGTAGCCTTTTTTATTCAAGTCCTCAAAAACACACATGCTCTCATCATCTGAAAGCCCCGCAAGTTTTAAAACAAACTGTTTTTACATCTCTGTGAAGGTTAATAAGAAGGATGATGACAGAGGTACAGAGAGCAATCAGTCTGTAAACAACAGGGATCGGCTGACAATACAATACATTGCCCTAAAGCTGCGACATCTGTTATGGGACAAACCTCACATAGTTTCAGACTTTACTTATTTAACTGTTTACGCTGTAGGAATGTTTCCTTTTTTGTAAACTTCAGACATGAGGATAATAAACAGTTACAGAGTGTGGGTAGAATAGAAAGTAGGCCAGATCAACAGTGTTGCAGCAATAACATGTCTCATTACATCACATTCATACATAATGTAATTTAAGGTTGCGCCTCTATCCTGTTTATGTTTTCATGCGGCTCTTGTCTATGGTGGTATAAAGCTGTTGGCTTAAGCCAAGATTTTCCATTCAAATGTCAAATGCAAGAGCGTCTTTCCCATTTCTGGCATTTGTCATGTCATATTCAGCAAATATAGAGGGTGAAATACATTGCGTCCAAAGAAAACAGTCATTAATCCAAGAGGCACAGATGCACGGAGAGGACTGGAGAGATGGATAGGAAAATCCGTACTATATTTGAGCTAATATAAATGAATAACTACTGGTACAGGTCTCACTGGAGTTATCAATGGGGCCGAGCCGGTTTCTCTGGGGGTAACAGACGTAAAGAGGGAGAGGCTGGGAGTCTGGCACCAGCCGCTGTCTGTCTGCTCAGACAGAGTGAGTTATGCTTCCAAGATATTCTTTGCCTGCAGCTATCCTTTATCCCAGAATATAATGGGGTTGTTAGATGCAGAAATGGCTCGTCTTGAGCATCTACTATTTGTGTGTAGGAAATTGAAGTGACAATTAAAATGACTAATATTAGTCAGACCTTGAGAATCAGAAGACTAGGATATACAGTAAATACAAAGGGAGACAGAAAAGACCAAAATACATATGAGAGGAGAACAAAAAAGGGGGAAAGGGAGGCAGTTGAAGACAGACCTTGACTAACAGTATTAAAAGCAGCAATGCTTCTAAGCAATTTCTTTCATTATCGTGACTGCAGATTAGTGGTTTTAATAATATGGTATTTTTTTGGTAACAAACTATATTTTTCAGTAGTAGTGGTGTAGCATGACAAAGCCTCAGAGTGCATTACAGACAGTAGCCTGAGGCTATAATCAAGTGTTTTCCTAAAATATCCACTTTAATAGGATGATTTGATTAAAAGAACAATTTGCTCAATCATTTGAATCCATCAAAAAACAACACAAAAAAACTGCTTTGTTGTCAACAACTTTTCAAAAAATAACTAACAAAAAAACTTTTTTATTTATTTTTTTTTTAAATTAAAATATTTATTGTAGTCGTCATGAGCATATACTGACACCTAGTGCCGTGGATGTAATGTCACCCAACAGCAAAATTTTCAGTTATTAATGTAATTGCAGAAATGCTCTTTTCACATGAATAATTCATTATTGCAGTAACAAAAAGGTGCACTAATAGAAAGGTATCCCAGATGTAGTGAAAAGTATTTGTCTGGTCATGTGATCTCAAAATGGCAAGTCTCATAAGGTGACCCACTCCACGTATTAGATCAATGACATAACTCTTCACTTCATGTAAGGATACTTAATTTGAAACATTTTCAGAAAGTACATAATTAATATTTAAGAATATGTAGTTAAAGAATAAAACTACAAGTTATTTGTGGAGAAACAAGGTTTTGGTTATTACCATGTTAATTGTGCTTCAGCTGTGAATGTTACTAGTGACATCAAAATTCCCCCAGTAATGAAATAAAGACAGATACAGTATATGAAAAAAAAAAAAAAAACGTTTTAAATTTTTTTTTTTTAAAATAACTTGACTTTAGATATCAAAATTGCTATTCATAGCAGATACGGTAAAACATCTTGGCTATGCATAGACAAATACACCAAAGTAGTAACTGGTTTAGAGACAAGCATTGTTACCAAAACAAACATTGTTTTGTGAACCTAGTCAAAGCACACACACACACACACACACACACACACACACACACCACACACACACACACACACACAGATATATATATGTATGTGTGTGTGTGTGTGTGTGTGTTCAACAGAAGGAATAAACTCATACAGTTTTGGAACAACTTGAGGGTGAGTAAATGATGACAGGATTTCCAGAAAATACTTTACATAATGAGTAGTTTGTGGTTCGGGAAGCTACGTTTTAAAAATCTTCCAGCAAAGTAGACTGTTTAAGTTGGATCGTGGTATCTGGATTTGATTGTCATCTGTGACAAACTCTGTGTGTGTCATTGTCTATTTCTATCTCACTCTGAAACAATGGCACTTTGATGAGGAGCAGTCACTCTCTGAAATTCCCTTTGAGTGAAGCCAGTGCACTGTGGTGACAATTAGCCACGCATCTCACACGAGGAAATCAGCAGGGCTCATCTTTGAGTCATCTCATATCTCAGTGGGCATGACCTCACAGCTGATATCTCTCTCCTGGGGCTCTTACAGTAAGTCAAAGCCAAAATTATTACAGAAACACATAAAGTGACTCAACCACCATGCCATAGAAGACAGCAGCCAGAAACTGCGATGTGGAAGGCATTGTGGGATGGTAGGTTGGGGAATCGAGAGGGTACTCACTAGGTCCAGAACGCATTGACATGAAAACAGGCCTTGACACATCAGGGGAGGTTCTACTTTGTTGTAGGGTTGCAGCAAAAGGTTACAGGAGGGGAAAAGCACTATACAGAAGAAGGATCAAAACTAGAGCAGCCTAGCAAAGTCACACAAGTCAAGACAACCTCACCTCACTGATCAAACATCCATCCTCCCTTACAACCATGTGCACAGGTACAAACACACACTCACACGGACGGTATGAACCACAGAAGCAGACAGTAATTAAAGCTGTGTTGGAAAGCCCAGAAGGCTCACAGGAGATCAGTGTTTTTTTTTTTTTTTTTTTTTTTTTTTTTTTGAAAAGAAAGAAGGAGAGTAGAGATAACTGTCTCATTGTTCACATAAATAAGTCTGCTACTTGGCTTTTAAAGCTGTCAGCTGCAGTTTTGAAGACACTTGCTGAGCTCTAGAACGTGGCACAACATTCCCCTTTGAAAAGAGTTTACAAAGTGTTTCAGATATGAGGTGAAACACCAAAACATGATGATACAAAGTATCTGTCAAATTTGACTTCACTAGGTTCATGTTAAAGGTACAGTAGTTCAACCAAAAATGAGACATCTGTCATCATTTACTAACCCTAATAACATGTTCTGCGGAATGCAAAAGACATTGTCATGTAAATGTGTCCATACAATGAAAGTCAATGTGGTCGGAAACAAAACCGAATCTTGTTGACTATCAATGTATAGACAAAGGTGTTTTTCAAAACATCTGTGTTCCACAGAGGAAAAAAAAAATAAGCCATACAGGTTTGAAACGACATGAGATTATGTAAATTGATGCAGTTTTCCTTTTTGAGTAAACAAACCCTTTAAGATGTTTTAAATGTTTTACCTCATTGCTGTAAAGGGTGTGCTAGATGATTGCTGGAAAATTAAGGTAGTTGCTAGCTGGTTCTTTCTGTTCCCAAGTCAAAAAAAGTCACTCTTTCTATGACTATCATGGTATGGTTAGTGATGCTAATACTAGCTAAAGAACTACTGAAGGCACCTTTAAATCTGGTCACTTTATGTCAGTAACACAAAAAATGCAAGATGAGTTACGTCATCAAGTTTAACACTTGGGTTAGTAAGGTATAGAAAAATCAATAGTAATGTCACTTGCATTAGAAAGAACTACAAAAAAAAAAAAATATATACAAGCACAATTCTTGTTCTATGTGTCATAATTTAACAACATTTATCATTAATTTAAAACTGCAGGACTCTGTTTAATTTCAGCCCAAGGGTCACAGTAAACTTCCATGTCTGATCCAAGACTGAGATTTTTAACTTCTGGCTGGGTCCCACTTTTACAGCTTACCTCACTTCAGAGGAATGATAGCATTTTCCTTTCTGAATAATGTGAATTATGTGAATTGTGTGTGTGTGTGTGTGTGTGTGTGTGTGTGTGTGTGTGTGTGTGTGTGTGTGTGTGTGTACGAGTTTGTCTCTGGAACTGGAAACGGCACACGCTGGGTTGAAAATGAGCTGTATTGTGGCAGGCAGGGCTGGGGGCCGTGTAATACAGATCGGTGTGGTGTTGTGGCCTCCTGCAGGGGCTGATGGGAGGAAACAGCTGTAAGAGCCAGAGGAAAAGAGAGAGGCATACCAATAGTCAGCGCTTCCTGGAGAACAGCAGGCTCACTCCAAAATAACACTCGTCTACCTTTCCTCTCCCTTTCAGTACACCTCTTCTCTTCTCTTCTCTTCTCTCTCTTTCTCTTCCTCTTCTCTTCTCTTCTCTTCTCTTCTCTTCTCTTCGTCCCATCTCAATTGATAAAATTTCTTCTCATTTCATCTCGGTCTACTTCTCTCATTTTACTCTCTTCTGTCATCTTCTTAATTTGTCTCATATCTTATTGTGTCAACTCACTTTGTCTCATCTCTAATTTTTTTTTTTCATCTAATCTGTTCTCTTCTTGATTTTTCTCATCTCTTCTCATCTCAATCAAGAGGCTGATCTCTTTTTGTCATCTCACTTTGCCTTATCTCTTCTCAGTACATTTTATATAATCTTTTCCTTTCATTATGTCTCATCTTTTTTCTCATTTCATCTCATTTTGTCTACTCGTCTCACTCTCTCTTCTGTCTTCTTCTCCATGTCTTAGCTCATTTTGCCTGATCTCTTCTTGCCATCTCACTTGGTCTCATCTTAATTTAATACCATCATATTTAAATCATGATTTCTCATCCGACTCATCTTAATATTCCTAATCTCTTCTCGTCTCATCCCACTTTGCCTTTGTTGTTCTCAGTTTGTCTCATATAATCTTAATTTTTTTTCATTTCTCTTATGTAATCTTCTTGATTTGTCTTCTTTTCTGCATCATCTCAATTTGTCTGATCTTTTCTCATGTAATCTCATCTCTACTCCATTTATTTAATCTCATCTTAATATAATTTTTTTTTTTGTCTCATATCACTGTCTCTTCTAAATTTGTCTCATCAATTCAGTTTGCCTTTTCTCCTATCTCATCTCAGATTGATCTCTTCTCAATAACTGTTTCCCTCACAGCAACACTGAGGACACACATAAAGGTTTCTGCTTTCAAAGCATGTCCTGGATCAGGTGACAAGGTGGCTTGTCGGGGTGTGGAGGTGTAAGAGGTGGACTGCACAGACTAAAACCATGCCCTTTCCTGGCATTGTTGTCACCAGAAAACGTTGTAACCTTCATACCTTCATACTCAACAGAAGAACAATGCTGTGATTGCCCATGTGAAATATAAAAATATGGAACCGTTTACTTCATCACTGTCATCTATTTAGAAGCGACTCTCAAAGAAAGCTTAATTAACCCAACACACATCCTCACACCCTACACTGAAATCACTTCAACGTGTCAGATTTCAACAGGCTACCCAGAGTTCCCCCGGTAGACCCATCCTCATTTTCCTGCTTGTCTGTGGCATCAGAAAGCTGGAACGCTAAACTTCTTAATTCCCAGTGAGAACTGGCACGGTTTGAGATCTGGCATTACACTGTTTGTCTGTAAAATTATCCCTTAGAGAGGGGAAAGATGGCATGACTGAGAAGTGTGGTATGGTCTGGTGTGGTGTGGTGTGGCGGTCCCTCGCTACTCTCTCTGGGGGGCTTTGATATGCTGCATAAATGCAGCAGACTAAATTAATCTAATCGCAGCCAGATTGCACCTAATTAATGTCCCGCAAGCTAGAAACCAAACCCCACACCTCCTCTTGCTTTAGTAACCCCTGCGCATCAGAAGTAGGCTGTGATATGCCAGACCCTGAAGCAGAACTGCCCCACCATCCAAAAGGAGACTCTTTTCAGGCCAGTCTAGAGGACAACATGGTGCTATGGGAAAAACCTCAATTTGACTTCTACTTTGTGTGTTTTGTCTGATTTTAATTTATAGACTTTATTATTGTAGCATATAAACGTCATCCCAGCTATAGAAAGTAGCTTCTTCCTGAGTTGAATTGCAGGTCAGTTCTCTCGATAAAATATCACATGAGTGAAACGTTGCGGAGGCAGACAGTCAACATGAGTCTGAATATAAATCCAGTTTTAAATAGAAAACCCAGAGATGGTCAGTGTTTTGCGGTAAAATGCAGTGCGAGGATACTGGCTGTGTGGAGGAGAGGATAAAATGAGCTTTACAGTATGTAGCTCTGGCTTTACCTTGGTGCTGTTGGTAGTGAGTTGCTGCTCCCCCATAAGCCTCCACTCCCTATATCTGTACAGTAAGCATTGTAAACTTAATGTTGCCGCGGGCAACCTAGCCGGTGACTCTGTGGGTGTGTTTTTTTTTTTTTTTAATGCATGACTGACAGTGACTCGTACCTCTCCCAAGATTTACGTCCCCCTCTCCCTGTTCTCCTCCAACACAATGAAAATCTGAATTAAACACTCTACATCAGCCTCCAACACAGAGCTGCTCACTCTTCTGAAATAAGAAAATCTTATATTTATAAGAATAAGTATTACCAACATATTCCACAAGTTAAATTCTGCACACATTCACATAAAAGTAACAATGTCACTATCAGCAGTGATACAAGTGCATCTTTTTGGTAAAAAAAAATAAATAAATGAAAAAAAAATTGATAGATCAATTTGATATTAATTAGTGGTCAACAAATTTCTCATCTTAGATATCGGTCCAATGCCCATGGCCAATATGAAGCTGATATAGGCCAATATGATAGCACACAATTTAATTTAAAATAACACATGCATAATTTCTGTAAAGGAAAAAAAAAATAAACAAATAAATACATCTGTAATTTGAACAGATTTATAATTCAGCAACCTCTTGATTATGTAATGAAGATGTAGAATGGAATGCATTTAACACTAGATTTCCATGGATGTCAAAAAGTCCCAATCCGACACTTATCAGCAGATGTGTATATATATATATATATATATATATATATATATATATATATATATATATATATATATCCTATATATATTAATCTATGCCTTTTTAGTGAATGTATAAATATTTTTACAAAAATATGTTGCATAAATTGAATTCTGCTAATCTACTTTAGTGTGGAAACTCAGTTTACCAAATCATGTTTTAATTAAATTAATTAAATAAGGGCAATAACTGGTAGAACAGAAGGGCACGCCAATATAGAATCTTAATACATCAGCTTAATTTAAATTTGATTTAATTCAGTTTGATTAAAATTAAAAATTCACTCAGATTCAAATTAAGATTCTAAATTTGAATTCAAATTCACATTTGGACTCTGAATTCAGCCTCAGATTTACATTCTGATCATGTTCTGCCATAATCTAAGATTTCTGTGGAACCAACACTGACATAAACACTTGATTACACAGATTTTTCCAGACATCACAAAGCATTGTGTGCAAAAGCATAAGTCAAAAAACACTTATGTATACCTGCCATATGGTCACTTTATGGATTGATTTACGGTTCAGCGAGCTTAAATTCTTAGCCACAAGCAGACAGAGGTAGAGGAGCAATACTAGGCCCATTAAGACATAAAACATCATGCGTCAGTCATTCAAACAACCACAGCTCTGCCAGAGGGTGTTAAGGCTTGTCACAACTCATGAGTCCTCAGAAACCCTGTCATATGGCTGGTGGGCTTTTATAAAAATTCCCTTTGAAATGATATATATGACATCTGTTTGAAGTTCAAGTTTCCATTTGTGAAGATGGGCCTGTACTTGATGTTGCGCACCTCATCTCATCTATATTTAACACCCTTTCTGACCCAAGGCATGGCTTCAGAAGGTTGAATGGGCTTTTGGGTCAATGAGAGTCTGTGAGGGGAAAACCTGTGATGACTGAACACATGCACACACATTTGAAGGGAAGTGTCACTGGCCGTGGCTCTCTCATGCCACACGGTGTGATTCATTTCATGATAAATATTTCATCCCAGCTACTTTCTTCACTTACAGTCGAATGTAAACACACAAATCCAACCTTCATAGATCAAACCAGGGTTAAAGAGCATGGGCTCTGTACTCAATGCTGGACCACCTTGGGCTCAAAAAAAAACATCCTTTGATTACACTTCCACACTTCTTCTGCCCATTCCACACTTCACCACTGTCCCCAACCCCACAGGTGAGAGTTACAAGACTAAATGGGATTTCATTCAATGTTCCTTTCGCATGTTGCCATGGAAACCCCGACAATAACAGCATGTGCAGTTACATGTGGCTTTGTGTTTGCTGGTTGTCGCTGAGGCATCATGGTAGAGAAAAACAGGAGGCTATTGTGCACAGCCCTAGGGAGTGGCATTGACATTTGCTTTTGCAAGATCCACTCTCAGCTCTATTATAACAAGATCCATGGCAGAGTGCCTCAACACAATACCAGCCTACTTCTATTGAAGACTTGTTGTCCAGTAGTGATTCATCACCAAAACTGTGGGGACTCACTAGGCACAAGGTGGACAAAGCTAAGCAGGACACAGCCTTGGAAAAAGAAAAAAAAGATTGGAAAACTAGGGTTCCTAAAGAGAATGTAATAGGAATGTCACACTGATGTAAATGTACAGCCGGTCTGGATCACCTTCCAATGGATGTGTTCACTACATAACGTAATTTAATTTCCTTGTACCCTAAGCTGTGTGTGTGTGTGTGTGTGTGTGTGTGTCTTCACAGATGCATTACTAAGTCAGGGTCACTGCAGAGCGAAGCAAGGGACTCCTTTTAACAGACAGACAGCCACTGCTCAAGAACATCACCTTCATCCACCTCAAACTGGAAGACCTCATCTCTGCCTGCTACCCAGACTAACAAGCTACAGTGTGCTGGAATATAAACAGGAAAAAGAGCAAGAATTAGGAAAGAGAAGAATAGTGTCAGTTGTCTGAAGCACAACTCTTAAACAGTGGTTCTAGAAATTATTTGAAAACCATGTGCTGTACATCTGCAAGTAGAAGAAATGTATATTAAACATATACATATTATACAAAATAATATTAAATATCACAACTCTTAAAAAGCACAACTATTAAACAAATGTACAATAAAAAAAAACAAAATCAAAACATACTATTAAATAAAACATACAGTAGGTAGACATCCAAAACGTCACTTCTACCCGCCGCTCGTTACCGCAGCCGCGGCGTCTGCAAAGTGCATTTGCAGCTTTTGACCGCTGAGTGGCGCTTTAATCACAAGTTTTCAAACAAGCGCATCAAAGCACATTTTTCGCAAATAGACGTCAGTTTTGCCTCTCTGATGTGTTACATTTGACGGCTGCAGTCAGGGAAAATGAAAAGAAAACACTATAGTTAAAAATATTTAATATTCACAGATGAAAGTTTGGTAATTATGAAGTTATGTGCATTTCTTAGAACGAATTCAAGCAGGATAAATGTCAAGCCTGTGCCTGAGCCTGTGCTTATATTTTCTCTAAGCTACACAGTATTACAACATATTTTAGATTTGACCACATTTTAATAGGTGTGCAGTATTATTTATATAATATGAAATTATGTGTTATATTATTCAAAATAAATTGTGGTTTACTTTTTACATCAGAGCATAAAAAGTGGTAGCCTATTTTAGTGAGATAGGCTACATGGATTTTATATGCAAAATGTCAATATTCTCATATATTAGGCCTATATTTTAATTTATATTTTAAAATTCCTTTAATAAAACAACATGCATTTTTGTTATTCGTTAACTGTCCTTTATTTTGACAGACAACTTCTTGGAAAATATATTTGTCTGTAAGAAATTGTTGCTAGTTTTATAAAATTATTTTCTTTTAGTAAACGTGAGGCACTGTATAATTTCGTTCCCATTATTTAGGCCTGACTAAAACAAGAAACGAAATAAATTAAACCTGCACGATTTAGCTAAATCATTGAAAATTCTAAAGAATGGACGGATTAATAAAACGTCCTCACGATTAAACTCAAGTTCTCTCATTATAATCACCAAACTGCAAATGATGTAAAAAAAAAAAAAAGAGCTTCATTAATAGACAACTTCAGTGATTTTTAAAGGGAGCCGCCGCTGTTACTTGCTTACATAGAATTTAAGTAAAAAAAAAAAAAATAAAAATGCAGCAGCCGCATTTAAATGCAGGTGTGTACAATGTCTGCGTGCAAGATTTGCACGGCGCGCGAGTGATGCTGAGTGCATGCAGCATTTATTCTTATTTGTTTTATCTTCACTACAAATCTTGTTTAGTTTTATTTTGGATAATTGCATGTAAAAAATAATTTACGTTGTAATGCATATGCAAAATGTGAATAACTATTCATATTTAAGTGTTTGCGCGAAAAATTATTAATGCGCATGCAGGACAGGGAGGCGCCCTCTAGAATCACTTGAAATTTTTCCTGATAATGAATTAACTTAAAAATTGTGGTGTCTCCCATACATGAGAAATATATCTACAGAAGGCCTTGAAATGTCTTTTAAAACGAAATCAATTCAGAACGACAGCATTGTGTAATCTGTGCCAAGGTTGTATGTCTCTTTAAAGGCGCGTTCATGTGGAGAGAGGCAGCACTGTGAATTTCATCTTGCAGCCGACCAAGAAAAACATTTGTTTATTAATAAATAATTAAAATGTCTCCCTTTTTTTACAATTATTGGGCTACTTCTGCCTGTGCTTTGGGGCAAAACTTAATGCATGTGCTTGAGCGCGAAATATAAAAAGGCTCATTATCTAATATAATCCTAGCGATTAGTTGAATAATGACAAATGAACGACTAGTAACTAGAAAAATTCTTACATGGGAAGGCAGACCTATTAAATAGCTCCTCTAGACATCTCTGTTAAAGTTTTTAAAGCATTTTATACGCGTTGTGCATAAATTATTCTTTCAGAACGGTCTGTAATGGAGAGATGCCTTAACACTAAATAGCGTTACTCGGATTTTTCCTCTGAAACACAAAAACGAAAAATTGAAATAAAATTGATTTTTTTTTTTTTGAGAATGGCCAACCCTTCTCTGCAAGATATTGTTGCTTCTGGTTTGTGCATTGTAAATAGGCTAAAAAAAAAAAAAAAAAAAAAAAAAAAAAAAAATTTAAAGTTACTAATAATATTAATAATGTCTCCAAAAAGTTTTTTTTGTCATGTCTGTAATGCATGTGTATTCCCAAATCTAAAAAAAAAGCCTATAAAACATCATAGACGGATCATACTGATGTCTGGACTGGTCTGGATGTCGTTTGGCGAATTTATTTATTTATTTTATTGAGTTAAGGCAACTTCCTCTGAAGTTATAATAACTAATAAACTATATTGCTATACATTAGTCAACATTTGAAGTGGATCAAAACCTTTCTTCAAAGTTGCCCTAAAACCAAAATGACGAGTCCTATCTAAACCTGTTCCTGCAAGTTTGATACCCTCATAAGACACTGTCCATATTAAAGACCAAGAGATTCACACCTTTATCTCGACCCCCACAAGCTATACATAATCTACCACCCAACCCCCTCCAACTGAACTGAAATCGGTCTGTTTTTGGGCTGTGATGAACGGTTGTGTTCTCATGTTACTGTGTTGAAACATGCCTGCACTCACAGCAGTCTTACTCTTTTTATTCATTATTTTCCCGCAGCCCATATTGTGTGTTTTCACAAGACCATAATAATAACAATTTATCAATTGATAATTAATCATTATTTTACGAAAATCATGGTTATTTGTGAACGTAGCGTTTGCGCAAGGCTTTAAGACCAAGCGAGTCCTCCATCAGCTGCTCCCGCTTCACAGCGCGCGGTGACTCGCGCTAACTGGCGCCCAGCTTCAAAGTCCGCAAATTTTGATTTAAACTAAATCAGTTTGAGCGAATCCAACTTACTGATTCATGAGCCCAACATTTATTTCGCAAGACAGAAAAACATTCAGTCTACCTGAAGGAAGATGTATTTCACTTGTAAGTTTAATGCTGTTAATTAAAAATAGAGCGTTAAAGAAAGAGAGAGAGAGAGGGAGGAGAGAGAGAGAGAGAAATAAAAAAAAAACCGTGTTGGCTATTCCTAAACAAGTACAAATCCAAACCCCAGAAGCAAACTCTCAGTGTTCTTTCATTGAAAAGTATGCATTTTGTTGTATTCACAGGCTATATGGTTGAAATAATATTTAGTTTCAAAACTTTAAGTGCCCTTGTTTAAAAAAACAAATGCTTTAGCTGGCTAACGCATTGCACGGTTCTCAACCCGCGGCCCGCGGGCCGCATGCGGCCTCGTCACGAATTCAAATGCGGCCCACCATGCTGAACACCAGGGGCGGCGTTAGGGGTGGGCTAAGGGGGCTGGGAGCCCCCGAATGTTTCAGTAAAGCCCCGAATGTTTTTATTACCAACATGCATCAATGAGTTTTCATGCCAATAAAGTCATTTATATTAGAATTTAATTAAATAAATAAATAAATATCTCTCGACTCTCACGTCTACAGTGTCTGTCAATTTACGCGTTGTCAATTCACACCCGACAAAAACCGCCCACTGAGTCTAGTGCTTCTGACTGACATGTAAACTGGCCAACCATCGATGAGCGTACCTGTACGATCCAGCCCATGATATGAGATCTTTTGGAAGCCAGGCGGTTGGTTGGCGTGTAGTATTTTACTAGATCAATTTATTTGAAAATTAAAATGGATATTTGAAAATTCTTCAAAAGAATAACCAACACTTGAACGGCCAAGAAACAACAGTTCAGGTATCTGTAACTTTTAATCATAGTATTATATTTCTTTCGGTTTTAAATTGTGTCTGATTTAAGCGTTACATTTTGAACATCTAACACTTAACGGTTGCGCGCAGCACAGTCTTTAGGACACACACACACAGAGAGGGTTTATAATGTTTGTTTAGCACGGTCTGTGGCAGACTTTTCGTGTCAGGGCAACAATTCAATAAACAAGATAATAAAAAAAACACATTATTCGCAAAGGAAATGGTTCCCAAACAAGCATGTGTGTGTGCTCTGGCAGCAACACACAGCGGTGTTTACTGAATAAAATTTTTTGCTTGAATAAATGATTCACTGACCCATTCATAAAAAAACAGTTGCTTACTTTTTTCTGAATGAATCATCTGTTTCGAACGAATCCATCGATTAAATGATCTGACCCGACTCACTCATTAAGGCAGTGGGCTTGCCGCCACCTAGTGGCAAAGTACCATTCTAATTTTTTTTATCATAATTTCATATTTTTTGTATTCCAAGATGCATTTCAGTGGCTTGAGTATTCCGTATCCAGAAATTCTGCATTCTGCTTTTCTTGTCGTCTCTTTGGCAAGCATCATATCCCCTAACAGCACAGACCACATTAACAAGTGCAAGTTTCTCCCAACTGGAAAAGAGCTTTAGAATCATTCATAGAGCATGAACAAAAGTAGCATTCATAAGGCTTCCATGACATGCTGGAAGAGCTACAAACAGCTGAAACACACATGGAGATATGAAATGATGGCACAGACTTCAGTAGAGGGTAGGTTTATCTGCCAGACTGAATAACTTGAATCTGTTTACTGTAATGCATAAACACAGAGATTAAGTCCTTTGACCAGGTATATCTTTGTTACGAGTAAGAGTATGTCAGTGCACTGCTTAATGTTTGCTTTCTTATCCACCTGTTCTAAACCAGGAACGAGTGTAGCCAGTCAGGCTTGATTGGAAAAGAAAAGAAAAACTGAGAGCCAGAGACAAAAAAAAAAGCGATGATAGAGACACAACATCAGCATATGTGTCAGGATACAAGGGATAAACTTTAAACTAAAATGTTTTTAAATTTGTTTTTGTATATTTTAAACAAGGTAAATCTTTCGGTAGACTTTGCCGTAATTTTACAGTAACTGCACTGTTAGACTTTGCCGTAATTTTACAGTAACTTACCGCAAAAAAAGCCCAGTAAAAAATACCATTTATATTATGTTACGGTAAAACTACTGTAATATGCACTGCATTGTGGGTATTTTTGTACATCTAATTTTTCAGTAACTTAGGCTGTATAGTCATTCACACCCGACAAAAACCGCCCACTGAGTCTAGTGCTTCTGACTGACATGTTAAACTGGCCAACCATCGATGAGCGTCTGTACGATCCAGCCAATGATATGAGATCTTTTGGAGCCAGGCGGTTTGTTGGCGTGTAGTATTTTACTAGATCAATTTATTTGAAAATTAAAATGGATATTTGAAAATTCTTCAAAAGAATAACCAACACTTGAACGCCAAGAAACAACAGCTTCAGGTATCTGTAACTTTTAATCATAGTATTATATTTCTTTTTCGGTTTTAAATTGTGTCTGATTTAACGTTACATTTTGAACATCTAACACTTAACGGTTGCGCAGCACAGTCTTTAGGACACACACACACAGAGAGCGGTTATAATGTTTGTTTAGCACGGTCTGTGGCAGACTTTTCGTGTCAGGGCAACAATTCAATAAACAAGATAATAAAAAAGACATATTTCGCAAAGGAAATGGTTCCAAACAAAGCATGTTGTTGTGCTCTGCAGCAACACACAGCGGTGTTTACTGAATAAATTTGCTTGAATAAATGATTCACTGACCCATTCATAAAAACAGTTGCTTACTTTTTTCTGAATGAATCATCTGTTTCGAACGAATCCATCGATTAAATGACTGACCGACTCACTCATTAAGGCAGTGGCTTACCGCCACCTAGTGGCAAAGTACCATTCTAATTTTTTTCATAATTTCATATTTTTTGTATTCCAAGATGCATTTCAGTGGCTTGAGTATTCCGTATCCAGAAATTCTGCATTCTGCTTTTCTTGTCGTCTCTTTGGCAAGCATCATATCCGAAACAGCAAAGACACATTAACAAGTGCAAGTTTCTCCAACTGGAAAAGAGCTTTAGAATCATTCATAGAGCATGAACAAAGTAGCATTCATAAGGCTTCCATGACATGCTGGAAGAGCTACAAAACAGCTGAAACACATGGAGATATGAATGATGCACAGACTTCAGTAGAGGGTAAGGTTTATCTGCCAGACTGAATAACTTGAATCTGTTTACTGTAATGCATAAACACAGAGATAAAGTCCTTTGACCGGTATATCTTTGTAGAGTAAGAGTATGTCAGTGCACTGCTTAATGTTTGCTTCTTATCCCTGTTCTACCAGGACGAGTGTAGCCAGTCAGGCTTGATTGGAAAAGAAAAGAAAACTGAGAGACAGAGACAAAAAAAAAAGCGAGATAGAGACACAACATCAGCATATGTGTCAGGATACAAGGGATAAACTTTAAATAAAATGTTTTAAATTTGTTTTTGTATATTTTAAACAAGGTAAATCTTTCTGATTTATTAAAATAAAAAGTCACATACATGCACTGTTTTTGTTAGACTTTGCCGTAATTTTACAGTAACTTACCGCAAAAAAAAGCCCAGTAAAATACCATTTATATTATTTACGGTAAACTACTGTAATATGCACTGCATTGTGGGTATTTTGTATGAATTTTACAGTAACTTACTGTATATGGTCATTTACAGTACTTTACTGTTTACGCAAAAGCAGTAGTACTACTGTAAATGAAGAAGACAGATTTCTATACGTTGTAATCATTGCCTTTGTCATTGTGTCCACAACTTGTATTACTCATAGGGCTATATGCATATTGTATTAATGTTTTAGGCCTATTAAAATGTCATATGATAATGTTTTATAGTTTTTTTTGCGTCTTGTTCTGCAGATGAAAATCATAAAATCATTCTCATTTCACACACTGGATGTTAATTTTAATAGTAGCATTTTCTCCAATAAAAAACAACAACAACACTACTACTACTACTACTACTACTAATAATAAAAAATTATAATAGTAATAATAATAATAATAATAAATGGAGCAGAAACAATAGGGTCCTCTCACCATCGGTGCTCGTGCCCTAATAATAATAGTAATCGACAATTGGTTCCCATACAGGCAAATTAGGCATTTTTTGTTTTATTTTTATGCCAGGTAAAAGAGCACAGGTGTGGTGATATTTAAATAATAATAATAATAAAAATAATAATAATAATAACTTTGCTTAGACCTCACAAATTTTAAATTGTTGCTCACGTGCAAAGCCCGCGCAACAACCTGGCAGAATGTAAACTGATGTTTGTGTGACGTGTCGAGTGCGCGCAAAACTGACGTCTCTCAGAGTGGATCGTTATACCTTAGACGCCAGCTGCGAGTTTTTCTGAGGTAAGTACTTTTTACTTGACAAATTTATTTTATAAGTTACTTTTACAACGTAAACCATTACCAATATCAATTACATATAGCTAAATTTATGAAGAAAGTAAATAATACAATCTAATAGGCTATTATTAACAGGGCAGTCTGAAGGAACTTTTAGTTTTCCTCAAAAACTGCCGCTTTCATATCCCATTATGTCATACAGTTGACTGACTGCCTTTTCCAGATGGACCCAATGTAGTATTTACACAAACAATGGTTTTCCATATTTTTTTTACGACAAGTTATGGTATATTTTACTCGTCATTTAAATGAATGCCGTTAAATGTGTGTGACGTTAGACTATTTAAAGTAACGTTGGCGCGAATTCTCAAACGCTCTCTCTCGCAGTCTCTCTCCCCCCAGTCCACCGCAAGCAAGAGCACACTCAATTGATACTGAAATAATGTATTGGCGCAACAGATTTGGCAAACGCTCCAGTGTATATTAGTGCTTATTTGTGTTCACTCTCTGGAGAATGGCAAATTAATCTTACAACGCGTTTTGCAGCGGTGAGCATCAATGTAGCCATTCACAGACATAACGTTAGTTGTCTGGTCTCTTGAACGCAATGACCTATCAAAGGTGTTCAAGTTAGTCAGAATCTACTCACTGCTCATAACGCCATTTTAATTCAGTGCCGAATTATGCAGGCTCGCGAATCCTCTCATCAACAAAGTCTAGACACGATGTAAGAGGTTTATTGGACCGACAGCCAATTGAATGCTGCAAAACTGTCTGGTTCACCGTGCGATTCACTCTGCACGTGACAGAAATATGACATGTTAAAATAGTAACGCTTTTAAAGCAATGTAAAGGCAGACCAATAGATTAATTGAAAAATATTCATTGCAAAATATTTTAGATATTCTATGCTAATTATTGGTAAAACTGATTTTCTTCTCCATTTTTTTCAGTGTTGATTGTCATCTGATTGTGTAAGTGATCCCAGATCTGTGATTTAATATGTTCATATATTCATTAGCCAAAAATCATTGACGAAAAATAAAGTTTCTCTTCTTTTTTCTCTTTTCCCTGTGTCAACAGGAGCTAACTACAGCCCAAAGGCTCTTTTAAGAGCCACAAGCACTGAGGATCTTTGGCTTTGTAAGTATATGTTTTGACTATCAGATGCATTACGTGATTAACATATTGTAATGCATAACTTGCAGGGCTTTACACTTACATTTCTTTTTAGGAGCACTTAGGTAATTTTTTTATTTATTTAACCTTAATAAAAATTAAATAAAAAATAAAGTAAAACCCTGCCCTCTATTTAATATTCCGTTTCACATGGAAATACTTCACAACACTGGAAAAAAGTTGTCTGCAACTTTCTGTTCACTGGGACTTTAATGAGGCTCTGAAGGGGCATTTAAATTCATGATAACAATATGTTATGAGATTAATGTTTTAAATAGAAGGTTTTGAATGTAGAAATATTAAATGATTTAAATAACTGAAAAAATTAAACTAAAACTGCCAGTAGGGGACGGCAAGTCACTGTCTTTGTCACTGAATGATTCATTCAGTCAGTTCGTTCAAACGGCAGATTTATTCAGGAACAAAGCAAGCGACTGTCTTTTTGAATGGGTCATTGACTCACTAGATTTGTTTGAAAATGCAGATTCATTCATAAACGAAACACCGCTGTGTAGTAGTGGGAAGTTCGGATCATTTTACTGACTCGGATATTTGAGTCTCGTTCAGCAAAATTAAATAATCTTTTTTCGAGTCATTTCGTTCATTTCAGAATAATATAAATAAAATGGCATGTTAAATATCCCAACACATCTAGAACTTACGAAAATGTTGATTACATTTGTAAAAAGAATAAAAATAAACTATAGGGTAATGCAGCCAAAGCCAAATTATAAGAAACCAAAATGTGTTTTTATTAATTGATTAGTTGTTGGGTCTTAAGTTCAGGCTATTGCAGTCTGACTCTGTTAGTTCACCTCACCTCCTGATCCGAGACATTCTTTCCTTTGCAACTTCATATTTATCACGTTTGTTCTAGTTTGTTTAGTTGTCTGCTCATCAGTGTCTGACTCTGATCTGTCTGCTGGGCTGTGCCGTGTGTGAGGGCCAGAAACAGAAACGATTAGTTAATCTTTCGAGTCTCGGGTCCGGGTCCGAGTCTTTCGTTCTTCCTCGGTCCCATAGAGGATATGCTGTCAGTACCGGAAAGAGAAATGATTCATTCATCTCTCAAGCCAGAAACCCATAGCACTACGCACAAAAAGAAATAAACACATAGCAAAAAAAATAAACAGAAATGATTAGTTAATTTTTTTCGAGTCTTCGGGCTTGAGTCCTTCGTTCTTTTGTCACGTGACCGCTGGTATCTCGCATCACAACATTAGATTCGTATTATTGACTGCGTCTGAATGTATATTGTTTTATATTTAGGAATTAAAATACAAAATATGTGCAATAAACATTATCTGAAAAAAATAAAAGTTCCATCTATATATATTATAGAAAATAATCTTCATGACAGAAATTCAAAAATATAGTGTATATACATTTGAGAACAGAAACGCATCACGTAACTACACACTTGTTTGTAAAAAGGTTGTGAATTAGTTTTCAATACAGTGACAAGTCAAGTGACAAAAGAACGAAGGACTCAAACCCGAAGACTCGAGAGATGAACTAATCATTTCTCTTTCCTATACAGACAGCATAGCCTCTATGGGACTGACAGGAAGAACGAAAAACTCGGACCCAAATCCGAACTCGAGACTCGAAAGATGAACTAATTATTTCTGTTTCCGCTACTGACAGCATAGTTTCTATGGGACTGACAGGAAGAACGAGAGCTTGGACCCGAACCCGAAGACTCGAGAGATGAACTAATCATTTCTGTTGTTTCCAGTACAGATTCAGAACCCATATGTTGCGTAATGCGCATGTGCGGTCAACAGAAAATGTATCTGTACTTTGTTATAATGAGAGGATTTGCGAGTTTGCATAACTCAGCACTGAACAAACCCCAGCGTTTTTAGCGGTGAGTGGATTTAAACTCAAACGTCTCTGATTGGTCATTGCGCCTTAAGAAATCAACAGGTTAGTCAGATTTGCTACATTGCTCACCGCTGCAAAAACACGTTCCCTCTCCACAAAAATAAGCAATTTGGTGTGTTTGCAAAATCTGTTTGGCCAATATGCTGTTATTAGTTATACTAACTAGAACCAGGCCTGATCGGGTCAGCTGACTGGTGCTCCTATACTTTTTCACAGTCGCACACAGTAATTTTTTACGCAGATGTTTTAAAAGTGAAACAATATAAGACTGAAATGGTAGCACTGTAGAGCCCTGACTTGCCATCTAATTGTTATCTTGTGATTGTTTTATAGTCTCATGTGGGATATGCCACTGCATAACATGACAAAGTAATTACAAATGATTAATTGCATGCACTTAAAAATATGTATTCATTATTTTTTATACAGATCATATGCAGCCAGAAAGAGAGAGAGACCTGAACAAGTATGTACAAGTGCAAGGTTTGCAGTTTGTGTTTTTCACATTTAAGAACATTCTGCAGTCATGTAAAAATACAGTCCTGCTGCTTTCTGTGTTTGTAATTGTCAATCAAACTACAAAAGACAAAAAAATCACTCACTGCTCTTCACTGAATAACGTTTTTGTAACTTTAATAAGGATTAACCTTTATTTAGATAATTTGCAGTGTTATTTTATATTTGATTACTTTATTTAATTTCTGGACCTGAGAACTACTGATTGACCTACCTGAAACCCTTAAAAGCATTATTTAATTTGTATCTTCGTTCTATTGTATATATCTATTTGTGTTATTGCTTGTAGATTAATTATTTGTTCTTTTCTTAAAGGACAAGTTCAGTATTTTACACTTAAAGCCCTGTTTTCAGATTGTTTCTGATGAAATAGAATGTTTAAGATTGAAATTTGGACACATGCTGCTGGCCCGAGAACTTTCGGTTTCTGTGGTAGCACCCCCCACCTCCACAATGGTTGCATAGGTGCACTGGAACAATCCTTCCTAAAATGCATTAAACTTTCGTTTACAAAGACTTGAAACTCTGTTGGAAAGCATCTTTTGCAGTGATTTTTCTGTGAGCATATCAGTGAACACCCCTGACCACTCAGTGAGTTTCACGTCTTTGTAAATGAAAGTTTAATGCGTTTTACCAAGGATTGTTCCAGTGCACCTATGCAACCATTGTGGAGGTGGGGGGTGCTACCACAGAAACCGAAAGTTCTCGGGCCAGCAGCATGTGTCCAAATTTCAATCTTAAACATTCTATTTCATCAGAAACGATCTGAAAACAGGGATTTAAGTGTAAAATACCGAACTTGTCCTTTAATGACTGTTAACTTGTTTTTAATTTATATTAGTTAGTAGTTTTAGTTGTGGTATCGAAATTGTAATTGAGAATTTCACTGGTATCTAAAATGTTGGTGTCATAACCTTGTTAATTACAATACAAATTTTTTTGTTATCAAAAACAATAACTATTCCATTAATTTATTACCTAAATAAAATGTTACGCACTACTTTATCTCTGTGTATGATTTAAAGTGGGCAGAATGCTGGATCTAACGTAACTGTTGAAAGTAACCGTCAATTTGTCCCTTCCGGTCAAATATTGCAAACTTTCTGCAAACAGCAACAACAGTTTTAAGTTGTCAGTGCTTGCAAATGACCATGGTATAAGCGGGATTATCCATGGCTAGCTGTGCATTAAATGATTTAGGGTCATTTCGTTTTGGGTGGTTCTTTGCCTCCATGTCATTAAAATCGATAAATGCACAGGGCCGCTTTTAAAGATGACTACTGTATGTGTTAATATGAACATTTAAGACCTGTGTTTGTTTTTTTAGATTCTTAGTCAGGATCAATCCTGAAGAGGGCACAAAGTGCACTGCAAAATTCGGTACAAGCCGTAAGACAGGTGGAACTGTACAAAGAAAACTCCCATCAACTCCCGGGTAGCAACATTCCTGCAGAGGCTTACGGAATTTGAATGGAAGACTGCAAATTAGGTAAGTTTCTAATGCAGGGCTGGACTGGGACAAAAATTTGGCCCAGACAGGCCACCACAATCAGTCAAACACCAAACACCAGTACACAATCTTTGCAGTTCCATTAAATATGTTGTTCCAACCTGAATGAATTTATTTATTCTGTTGAACATAAAAGATTATATTTTGAACAATGTTGGTAACCAAATAGTCCTTTGAATTCTATGGTATGAAAAAATTAAATACTATGGAAGTCAATGGGGACCTGTTCATGTCTTAGAGACAAAACATGTAAGATTTATATCACATGTGCGGTGCTACCAAATCTGGTGCTGGTGCTACAATCTGTAGAACTTGCTGTGAGATTGTGTTACTCCAAGGATGTAATTGTTTTGTTTTGTTTTGTTTTGTTTTGTTTTGTTTTCTTTATTTATTTATTTTCCCCTTTCTCCCTGTTTCTCTCTCTACTTCCCATATGCAGAAAGGAATTGATGCCACCTGACACCAGTGATCTGCTGTGATTGGTGGAGTGGAAGTTTGGAACTGTTTTGAAGTGCATTTTTATTGTGATTTTTATTTTATTTTTATTTGTTTTGTAACTTAGTTTTGTTTTAATATTAGATGATTTGTTTAAAATAAAATATTTTGTTTGACAAAAAAGCACAATAAACAATATGTTGATGTACATGGACTCAAGTCACTTTTTTTTGGAATTTGTTAAATTCAATAACATTAATGTAAAATATAAATATTAAAATATTGTAAAATAAATTACAATAAAATTACTAATATACTGTAAAATGAAATTGCGGTAAGAGCATATTACTGTAAAATTAAATCACGGTAAGGGCATCTTACTGTAAAATGAAATTGCGGTAAGGTCATCTTACTGTAATATTAAATTGCGGTAAGAGCATATTACTGTAAAATTAAATTGCGGTAAGGGCATCTTACCGTAAAACACATTTACAGGTAAGCTACTGTAAAGGGGAACTTACAGTAACTTACTGGCAATGGTGCTGCCAGTAAGTTACCGCAAAAATACGATAAAAAGTTTAACAGTGTACATTTTTCTGGGCTAAGCCCCGGATCTCCACTCACCCTAGAACCGCCTGTGACTGTAATTATTACCTCTTCATCTGTGGACATTTTATTCCATAACGTTACAGTTTTGATGCGGTTTCATGTCAGATGATCATGTGTTAGTATCTGTTGTTTCTTTTTCTTCTTCACTTGTTTTTTTTTTTGGAAATTCTGTACAGAAGATGTGTACTAGCACCTTCTACCGTACAACAATGAAAACACGGATTCTAGGAGCACAAATATAGCTCAAATATATTTAGACTCTTTGTAAGTATAAGTCAAGTATACTAAAATGTCATTTTCTGAGGAGTACATAAAGCCCATTTCTGAGAAGTACATAAAAAGTAAACAAAAAGCATACTTTCCTATTTTTAGTTTAAAAGAAGTATACTAATAGCACACTTTAATAAACTTCTTTTCCATAAGGGTGGTACCAAAATAGCAAACCTTACGTACGGCTTTAGAGTGGGTGGGATTATTCACGTGTCGTTAGAGTTGCACCGCCTCTACAGCCGCGACTCCTGGAAAACATTTTCATTCAGCATCGCACCATCAAGCTCTCGCTGGATCCACTCATCTGCTATCAACGAGAGGAACGTCTGTACTTCCTCAACAGACAACGAAACAGACACTTTTTGATTGTAAAAAAAAAAAAAATGCACTCATTCAAAACAGTTGCGATCTATCCTTTGCTTGCTGTGCTGATTTGAATCTAGCAGTTCTGATGTGTTTGTGTCGCAAGTTCAATGAAACAGGTAGTGACGGTTCTCTCCGGCCAAGCCGTGATCAGCAGAGTTTACACGTCACGTTTTGGTAACTTGGTGCTTTTCCAATATGTGGTACGACTCGGCACGGCTCAGTTCGGCATGGTTTGCATTTCCACTGCAGTTTAGTATCGCTTTAGAGTCAGCGGAATTATTCACATGTCGTTATTGTTGTGCCACCTCTACTGCCACAACTCCTAAAAAAAAAAAAAAAAAATTCATTTCACTTCGCCCCATGAAGTTCTCCCTGGATCCGCTTCTCTGCTATCAGCGAGAGTAACGTCTGTACTTCCACAACAGACAACTTAACTTTTTGGTTGTTGAAAAAAAAAAAAAGTGCGCTCACACACACACGGTCGATCCTTCTCTGGCTGTGCTGATTTAAATCTAGCGGTTCTTTTGTGCTTGTGTCGCAAGTTCAGGGACGCAGGTAGTGCCGATTCTCTCCAGCCAATCAGTGATCAGCAGAGCTTACACATCACACTTTGGTAATGGTATGGTTCACTTGGAACCTTAACCTATAACACGTGCGTGTCTCCAAATGAAAGGTGCCAGACGAAAATCCAAAAAGGAGTTGGTTTTTAATGATCACAAGGGCAAAGAACAAACAAACATAACACAATGATACTTTAAAGGGGTCATGACATGGGTTTTTTTATTTTATTATTATGGTCCCCTAGGTGCAATTATAGTATTACTACAGTTTAAAAAAAAAAAAAAAAACTTTTAAAATGTAGTGAATTATGACTTCCCCTTTAAGAGTTCAGTGTTAACGCCCACTGTTATGATTGGCTAACGACAGTTTTCCCCTTTAAGAGTTCAGTGTTAACGCCCACTGTTATGATTGGCTAACGACAGTGCATATGGATCAATTATTAACACCCCCAGCCAGAACATTTGTGGATTGAGCGTAACTGTTTAGTAGCGGGTGATGCATTCGAAGCGATGGCTCTTGCAATGATAAAACCTTATATGTTTGAGCACATCTGCATGGCATTGTAATTTTCCTGTACACAGACCCACTCGCTGTCCGTCGACTGAACACTTGTGAGGCACGCGGCGCGACAACGATACGAAATGAGCATAGTTGTCTTGTGCTGGAGGCGGTCATATGCAAATGGTTGGAACCTCACTTCGCACCGTGACGTCACTTCTTACCATGGATCCACAACAAGCTGTATTTAGAGCTTGATTAATTAAATGGCTCGTTTATAATGGGGAGGACGTCTTAAGCTATGAAACTTGCAGGACGTTTTAATGGTACAAAGACCTCTTATATTCCAAAAGATCAAGGCAAATTTGGTTTCTCATTTCATGACCCCTTTAAGAACCGACAAAGGCAAAACAGACAGGGCTTATAAACTGATGGAACGTAATCAGGGAGAACAAAAACAGGTGGGGAGTAATCAATTAACTAAACAAGAAAAGGAACATGACCAAATAAGGAAAACTCAAAAGAAACAGGAGAATAGAAGTCCATGATTGTGTCATTACTCCCCCCTCCCAGAAGGCTCGTCCCGAGCCGTAACACCGGGGAGGGGGGTGGGCGACCTGGAGGTTGGTGCAGGGCAGGAAAGGGGTGGAGTTGAGGAGGACCTCCAGGGCGGATCTGGAGACTCGGGCAGCCATGGCGGATCTGGCGGCTCTGGAGACCTGGGCAGCCATGGCGGCTCTGGAGACCCGGGGGGCCATGGCGGCTCTGGAGACTCGGGGGGCCATGGCGGCTCTGGCTCCGAGGCCACGGCTCCAACCCCCGCCTCGGCCTCTATGGCTGGATCTCTACTGCCCCCCCACCACCCCAAAAAAAAAAATACTTGGGAAAACTTAAGCGCTTGGACTTGGGGCCTGGAGCAGACACAGGAGCGAGCTCTGGGGCAAGAGCCGACACTGGAGCGAGCTCTGGGGTTCAGGGCCCCCCCTGGGCTCGACTGGGGTTCAGGGGCCCTCCCTGGGCTTGACTGGGCCCCGCGAGCCCCTCCCGGGCTCGACTGGGGACCGGGAGCCCGCCGTGGGCTTAACTCAGGGTGCTCAGGAGATGAAGGGATGGACGGAACCAATGGAGACGTAGGAGATTCAAGGCTGGGCGGAACCAGTGGAGACACAGGAGATTCAAGGCTGGGCGGAACCAGCGGAGACTTAGGTGGTGAAGGAGGTTCAGGGAAGTGCTCTAGAGGGAAATCTGGGGAGAGGATAAGTGTGGAGAAACTTGGGGGTAATGCCATGTCCAGGACACTAAAGCTGGGGACTGGTGATGGAGGGTGATCTGGAGGAGAGGGCGGTTTTATATATATATATATATATATATAGCTTGCCATATGACTCGCCACCGGTTGCCACATTGGCGGGCTGAGGGAGATGGCTGAGTTCGGGAGGCTACTGGGGTGGTTGGGTTTGGGTAGGCGGGAGGAGCCAATGGAGCGGTATGTAGAGGTTCCCAGCTCTGGGTGAGCCGGCGCAACAGGGCTCGTTCCTGAGGGGACTGGACGTGGAAAATTTGGTTGATTACGTACTTCTTCCACCTCGAAGTCTGAATTGTTCAACCAGAGGACCAGATTAATAAGCTTGATCAAGGGGAAAAAAAATATCACCACCAGGAAGAGTGCAACGGATTGTGTCCTCGTCCAGCCCCAGCAAAAAACAAGCACCCAGGAACGAGTCATGATAACTCACCCGATTTGTGAGATCGAGGACATCCTCTACATATCACTCCAACCACCAACCGCTCTGCCTCAAACACCTCAGCTCTTCTTCAGCCTTCATTTTTCTTCGGTTTAGGTTGGTTCTTCTGTAACACATGCATGTGTCCAAATGAAGGGTGCCAGACAAAAATCCAAAAAGGAGTTGGTTTTTAATGATCACAAGGGCAAAGAACAAACACATACATAATTTAACACAATGATACTTTAAGAACCGACAAAGAAAGGCAAAACAGACAGGGCTTATAAACTGATGGAACGTAATCAGGGAGAACAGAAACAGGTGGGGAGTAATCAATTAACTAAACAAGAAAAGGAACATGACCAAATAAGGAAAACTCAAAAGAAACAGGAGAATAGAAGTCCATGATTGTGACACAACCGAGGCGGTACTAAAAAAAGTACCAGGTACCAGGTACCGTACCCAGTGGAATACCCCCCAAAAGTGAACCATACCGAACCGTACCATGCAGTGGAAAAGCGCCATTGGAACCTCAACCGAGGTGGTACTAAAAAAAGTACCAGGAGCCTGTATCTGTGGTGTATCCAGTGGAAAACCCCCCAAAAGTGAACCCTACCGAGCCACACAGTACCATGCAGTGGAAAAGCACCATAACACAGTTTTCTCATTTCTCTTTATAAACATATTTTGCTTCAAACCCGTTACAATAAAACAGTTTGAAGGTCAGAGCAAATAATGGCATTATTACTATTACAATGGCACACATTATTTACAATCTTGTGCTATATTTAAAAAAAAAGTTTAATATTTTTTGGTACAACTGTTTTTAACAAAAGAAGAAAAAAAACTACAACATATTAAAAGTAATGGTGACAAATGGGAACTAGATAATCGGCTGCTTTTCTAATGAAAACAAAAGTGTTTTATCAGATATTAAAGTTTTAATTTACAGTGCATTACACACTCAGAGTTATGCACATTCAGTGATGTAACTAAGTTCGCAATCTTGATAATTACATACAGAACAAGAGTCATTGGACACAAATGGGGCACCATTTCCTCTGTACCAGTGATGTGGAGAATGATTCAGGCCGTCAAAGTTGGACAGAGGCTACTGATACGCTAACTCTATGCAATGGACTGACTCATTAACAATTCATGGATGACTGATTGAGAGATTAATTGTTTCTGTCTAACAGGAATTGGATTGAAGTTTAATACCTCTGTCATTTGTTATCTACACTGTCTATCACCTTGTCACACACACTCTCCCTGTCTATCTTTCTATCAGTCTTATGCACAATCTCTCCTACCTCAATCTATCCCTGGAGAGTAATAAAATAAAACAATTACGCTCATCCTGTGTGTCCATATCACTTGTTCTAGGCAGTGTACACTATACAAGATAAAGGACTTTCTGCCGGTGTAAAGAGTATAGAAGGAACTGGGCCACCCACCCTCCAACACAAATACATAGCCCACACCGCAGCTAAATATACTCCCAATTACAACACCTCGCTTCATTTATTATGCAACTCCCCATTCCGAAAGATCCATCTGTGTGTGCCTGTGTTCATATTTGATTAAATCGGCCCTTGCTCTTTGGCTTTTCTCTCGGGTCATTTTCGAATGCCTTAAGAAGAGCAAAAATGTGCTGTCCCTTGTTAAATGTCTCTTAAAGCTTCAACCTGTTGGCCATACCATGGGCTCATGGCGATTCCAGTCTGGAGCTCGCAGGAATGAGAGGAACGTTCCTCTGCTAATCTGGGTCACACAGGCACCATCTGCCTTGACAAGATTACTGGGTAGTAGGACAAGAAAATCCTTTCTCTTTGGCCAGATTAAACATAAAATATAGGACATGGGTAAAGGGAGGAAAAGCGGAGGAGAGAGATGGGGGTTTGTTTGGGCAGGGCATGTGTCAGGGGCCGATGGCTGGGTCAGCGGTTCCAGGATCTTTTTGCAGTTTTTTGGACCTAATTGGCATTTGAAAGATTACCATTCTAGATTATTTCTCTGTATTATTGTTATATCATTATATATATATATATATATATATATATATATATATATATATATATATATATATATATATATATATACACACACACACATACATATATATATTTGCAGCCTGAAATAAAGACAGACACAGTTTTTGTTTTATCCAGCTGTGTTTACTCAGTGCAACTTACAACACCCAAGTGAAAGATAAAACACCAACATGTCAGAAAAAAAAAAAAATCAATGAATCATTGAGTTGGAAAAAGGATCACCCCTCTCCTAAAAATGACTTGTAAACTCAATCAGGTGTAGCTGATCACCTTCTCAATGGCTTACAAAGCCATTTGACTTTCAACTGTGATCAGCTGTGGTCATTTTGATTATCTCAGCATGAAAAGAGCTTTCTTGGAGCATTTTAGTCTTTGGTAGTGCAACTGAAGCAAACAATCAACTATGGGTGGCAAAGCATTGTCAAAGAATCTCCATGATAGAGTCAAGAGATATATATATATATTTTACGGCTTTATCAATGCCTAGAAGCACAGAGAAGTCTATTATCAAGAAGTGGGTAGTATTTTGTATAACACAGACACTCCCTTATCAGGATGTCGCGCCAAACTAGATGAAAGAGACAGAAGGAAACTGGTCAGAGAGGTGACCCAAGAGTCCTACAGCAACTCTGAAGCAGTTACAGGAATTCATGACAAAGAGAGATCATTGTGTGCATGTGACAAAAATAACAAATAATCCACAAATGTGGCTTGTATGGGAGGGTTGCAAGAAAAAAAGCCACTCCTCAAGAAAGGCCACATGCAGTCACGACTGAGCTTTGCCAAAACACACCTTAAAGATTCTGAGGCAAATGAGACTAAAATTGAATTATTTGACCTCAACACCAAATGATATCCATAGATATCCATCACCAAAGCCCACCATCCAAATAACAGCATTCCTCCAGTAAAGCATGGAGGTGGTAAAATCCTGTTGTGGGGTGTTTCTCTGCAGCAGGGACTGGATCACTTCTTGTCAGGATAAAAGGAAAAATGGATGGGGCAAAATGTTGTCAAATTCTTAAGAACAATCTGCTGCCTTCAGCCAAAAATGTTTCAATGTGAAGAATATTTATCATCCAACATGATAATGACCCAAAGCACACAGCAAAACTGAGCACACAATGGTTGAAGGAGAAAAGGGTGAATGTCCTTGAAGGCCTAGTCAGAGCCCAGACTCAAACCCCATTGAAAATCTGTGGAATGACTTGAAGACTGCAGTCCACAAACGGTCACCATCAAATTTAACTGAACTTGAGCAGTTCTGTAAAGAAGAGAGGGCAAATATTGCAAAGTCTAGATGTGCAAAGTCAGTAGAGACATTTCCCAACAGTCTAAAGGCTGTAATTAAAGCAAAAGATGGTTTAACAAAATACTGACACAAGGGGGTGATACTTTTTCCAACTCAGTGATTCCGTTTTTTTGTTTGTTTGTTAGTGTTTTTTTTTTTGACATGTTGGTATTCTATATTTCACTTGGATGTTGTAAGTTGCACTGAGAAAATACAGCTGGATAAAACAAAAACTGTGTCCGTCTTTTATTATTTTAACCCCTTAGCCGTCAAAGATCGCAGACGGCCCCAGATTATTATTGTTTCACTTTCACAGCACGTTAAACATCACTCTCTTACTTGATCTGGAGAAACTGTGCATCAGATGAAAGTTTAAAGACTCTAGCTTCGATATTTGACCACTGTTTTGATAAAACATTGTTGCAGTGACAGTTATTTATTAATTTATGTCAGGAGTGCAAAATAATAAATCCGTATTATGCCAAATTTTGAATAGAAATTCACCACTCATTCATATTCAGTCACGTCAGCAGTGGTTTATTTGTGTTCACATAGACTCACTGAACAGCGTCAAAAAGGGTTTATAGACCAAAGATGCATATCTACGGAGATATATTGATATATTTACTGATGTTTACTTCATATTTCTTCAGACAGAATAATCATTTCTATTCATTTTCCACTGATTTACGCGATCTGATGATAAATAGCCTCTCCCAGCGCTGTATGTGTGTGTGCCGAGCTTCGTGCACGCGCTGTGTCTCACACAGACTCTGATTCGTCCTTCGCCTTGTCAATCTTAGAGTCCCATAACAAGACAACGTCACATCGTGTCACATGCTTCATGTACACTTCCGCATTGATATCTGACCACAACAACACAGATACACCTCTGTACCCACGACATATCCAAACAATAAACACGCGATTACGACAGTAAAGCTTGGTATGCGATTTTCTTGAGATTTGGGGCATTTTTATAGAAAATATTGAAAATGTACATCTGAAATGCTAACTTGTGCAGCGATGTAAAAGGCTATAAATAGCATATTTTTACAACAGTAAAACGACCAAATTCCACTTGTGCTCGCAAAAGGAAGTTATTACAAACCACTCGATCGGGGTTTAAAGTGAGTTTTGAGTAAAAGTGTACTAATAATTTCATAAATAGTCTGATATAGCTTGATGCTAACGTTAGCTCTAATGCTGCTAGATAACAGGTGCATTTCTTCTTCATAATGCATTTTTTCATAATAATTCACGTAAGGTCGTAAGAAAATGTTTTGTTGTATTTTTATAGTAAGGCTTTTAATAAAAGTGGGGCAAATGAATACTGGAACTGAAGATTTGTGTCTTTGTAGACCTTAAAATACCACAACAAAGGCTAATAATGGCGGAATAAAAACAAAAGAATAATGATAAAAGAATAATGCGGATAATGTGTCATACCTGGCGGAGGTGTGAAAGGATCGTTTCGTGAGAACAATAGAATCATGAATGGAGGATCGTTCAGAGCCAAATAAACATGAGAAAGCATAAATGAGAGCTTTACATGAGAGTTTAACAGAAGATGACAGGGGTCATAAATCAATCCGATTAGCCTTCTATAAAAACACACGACATGGCCTTAGAAAATATTTCATAAAATTCACAGTTTTACAGATTATATTATGAAATTGTCAAATGAAGCATTGGTAGACTTGTGGCTTTAGCTACACTATGTTTCTAAACACATATCCTACATCAACAATTTTTTAAATACATTTAAAAAATATGTTTTTCATATTTCTATTTTTGTTTTTTATGTTTGAGTTTATATATCTTTATTATCATAACAGTCTGAGTAATTCTGATTCCTGAACAGTAAACTTTGAAGTGTCAGCTTTGTGAACATATGTTGATTATGTATCTAATCAGAAAGAATCATGAGCAGAAACCTTTTTATTTTGGGTATGTCATTTCTGTCTCTATGCTGAAAATGGGGGGTAACTGGTAAGGTAAGGCAATTCTTTTCTACTCACTTAATGTGATCTGCAGGTCCTGACAAATGCTGTTTGGTTTGATCCAGATTTACCACAGTTTGATTGGATATTTTATGCAGCTCCCTGCTAAGGTAGTATCCTGACTGAAAGTGACTGATTTGAAATGTTCCCTTATGGAAAGAACATCATAAACCGGACTAATATGGTTTGTTTGTCTTAGGTGGTTTCCAAGACTGGTCAAGTTAGTATGTTGGCTGGTTTTAGAGGAGTATTAGATTAGATAAACTTTTATTGTCCCAGAGGAAATTTGCATTGGACACAGGCATACAATACGATATTTGCTGTTTAAATACAAGTAATATACTGTACATATAATACATACAGCAACCCATCACTTCCCTCCTCACAATATATAGTAAATACATGAACTACAATAAAACAACTAAATTATACACTACCCTTTGTGCAACACCTGTAATCATCACAATCATATATACTTGTGTCCCGGCCAACTTAAACCAACTAAAACCCATTCAGATTTTTGTATTTGCTATACTGTTCATCAAAATAACACCAAATACATGGAGAGCTGGTTCTGTGTTGTTCTTTTGATACTTATTGTTGCTTAGCAAAATACTCAGCAAAGGAAATAGTAGTTTTTTGTAACAATAGAGGCTTTGGGTATGTGACCAAAAGCATGAATCTTATTGGTTGGTCGGTTTTCTTTGCAGTGCGATGAAAAAAAAACAAAAAACAAAAAAAATCATATTGACGTCATGCAACATCTGAACAGACACTAACAGCCGTTCATTCAAATTAAAATATTTATCACACTGAAATTTCACACTGAATGTTCGACTTGGTGTGAGCTGGCCTTAAAACCAAACAGGTTTTTCAAGCAGGGGCTGCATAAATAGCAAGTTTGTCACAAATCTCTGTGTGTTAAGACTAAACTTTGCTTCCAGTGTTTGTTATTAGCATGTTGCTAACTTAACAAAAGAGTACTCTAATTAGCATGACAAATGCATACCATACACAGGTATCAGACAAAATAGAAAAAAAAAATTGGCCACTTTATTGATACTTTCAAATATTTCATATCAGAGCTGATATCAACTTCATCCACAATCTTAGATGCATTTCTTCACAGAGCTCATTGCAATGCATTCTGGGATTGCCTCCCCCAATACATGTACAGCTGACTAAGAATTTAACTAAAAAGGCCTGACCAATGTTGTTTAGTTTTAACTAGATTCACTTACATCTTACCTGAAAGTGACTCCTTTTAAATGATCCCTTGCTAAAAAAAAAAAAAAAAAACCTCATAAACCAGCTTGACCTGGTTAATATGGTTAATTTGTCCAGGCCAGATTAAACCATCTAAAACCACCTTAAACCAACTAAGAATGACAAATCAGCATAGGCTGGTTTAAACAGGTTTTTCAAGCAGGCACTACATAATAGAACGTTATAACTCTCCTTGTGTGAAGACTAAATTTACAGTTGTTCCCTTTGATGTTAGCATGTTGCTAAGCTGACAACACTACTCTAGTTAGCACAACAAATACATAGTATACAGTAGTATCAGGTACATTGTAAAAAAAAAAAAAAAATTCCCAGTTTTATCTTTACTTTTCAGTGCTTAATGGTTGTTCATCCACCATCTTATATGCATTTCTTTATAGAGCTTGTTGCAATGCATTCTGGGATTGCCTTCTCCTACATGCCGTGCTGCAAGAGCATATGTTTGCTGTCTACTGTTTGGAACCGCTTTCAATAATGCCATCAAGTTGGCTAATCCTGACAAATGCTGTTTGACTTGATCTAGATTTACCCACAATTGATTAGATATTTTTAGTCTTTTTGATTTTCATATGCTACTTACATAGGCAGCTCCCTTCTAAGGGAGCATCCTAACTGAAAGTGACTGCTTTTAAATGTCCCTTTGCCAAAACAAGCATCATAAACCAGTCTTGGCAGGTCTCCCAGTCAGGCTGGTATGTTAGCTGATTTAGAGGGGTTATAGCTTGCCCAGGCTAACTTAAGCCAGCTTAAACTGGTTTTAGACCGTTTAAGCAGCAGGGTCTGCCTTAGAATTTGTTTATAAAGATTGTATGTTTGCTGTTTGCAACAGCCTTCAGTGATGCTGTCGAGTTTGGCTCACTAGTATTGGAGCAGAGCTCATGTGTTTAATATGTCCATCTGACTGTGCGAATGCCCTCTGTATTTGTATGATCTCTTGTGCGTGGTGGTGCGGCGCAGGTGAGAGTGTGCTCTGGTGGCTCTCGAGACGAAGCCGTGAAATGAAAGTCGATGCCGTCACCATGGAAACGCCATTTCCCCTCTTGCATTCTTCTTCTCTGCGCTCCGCTGCGCTTTGAGTGGCGTTTCTTTTGATGAGACACTCGCACAAAATGGCAGCCCAGCCTTGGCTCTCACTCACTCACGTTTGTTACCCTTCTTCCTGCGGCTCATTTCATCAGTTTCTCAATCCATCTTTCTTCATGCTGATGCAAGTGTCACCATTTCTATAACAACATGTCATTATTTATAAGGCATGGACACTGTTAATAGCGCTCATCAAATGTTAAAATGCAAACAAACAAACACACTGTCACCATGAATTGTTTACCAGTGGCAGAGGGGAACTGAGCATCAAGCCAGTAATGCTCTAATTAGATGTGTGTGGTGCCCGACAACACTGAGCCCACAGATGCAAGAGACAGAGAGGAAATATATGAAGACGTAGGGCCGATTCTGTCATCTGTTGGCGAGGGGGTGACATCAGGCTGTGCTCTGTGTTCCTGAGCACAGCTGTGTTTCATTGTTTTTTCTCTGTCCATATCGCTGCATGAGGATAGAGGGATGAGCAGTGCTCTTGTGTGTATGAATATGTTCAGGGATGCTTTATCAACAAAGGTCAGGTAGCAAATCCTGTCAAAACATGCAAGATTTTTGCAATATCTTGCACATGAGTGGAGCGTTTTTAGAACATGTGTCAAGTTAAAAGGAGTTTAAGAACAAGTCTATATGTTATAGAAACGAATCAATTAGTATGCTTTAGACTTAATTTTTTATTGATATTATTCAGTAATAAAATTACAGTCCACATTTATATTTGTTTGCCATCTTTATAACTCTTTGGATTTAAACATTTGGAATTCATTATGCTATTGTCATCTGCAAAGGATAGTCTATTAGAGGGTCAGGAAGATTTTATTATTATATATTATTAGAGAAATTACCTTTATTTCTGCATAGATGCGTTAAATTGATCAAAAGTGGCAGACAAAACATTTGTAATGCTTTTCTTTTGAATTTTATATTTATAAAATAATTAGTAGTATCACAGTTTTCACAAAACTACTAAGCAATATTGCACTGTTTTCAGCAATGAAAATAATAATAAATGTTTTCTTGAGCAGCAAATCAGCATTTTAGGTTGATTTCTGAAGGATCGTGTGACATTGAAGACTGGAGTAATATCACAGGAATAAATTACATTTTAAAATATATTCAAATAGAAAATGGTTGTATTGTAGTAATACTGAACAATGTTAGTGTTTTTACTGTATTTTTGATCAAATAAATGCAGCCTTGGTTAGCTTAAAAGACTTTCCTCTTCTAGGGAACTCGCGCTGCTTCCTCCAGCAGACACTTTGGGGAATGCTGCCAGCATGACCAATGTCTGAAGCATGTGTGAAAAAAAGGCAATCCTATTGGTCCACGTGGCCCGTGATGTCATAGGCGGATGCCCACAAGCATAAAAGGGCAGCTGCTGAAAACGTCACCAACTTTTGTTGTCTTCAGGAGCCGTTTGTTTGAAGTGTGTGTGAAAGACCAAGGCAGGTGTAGAAAGTGTGTGCCTCCATGCTTGAGGCTTGAGGTTTCTGACACTTGACACTCACACAATCTATGCGTCATGTGTCTTGGTTAGGAGCTCTGAGGGCTCTGAATGCGCTCATTGTGATTGTTTCCAATGATAAAGGTCTGTTCTTGTTTGTCCCTTCTCTTAAGAGATGAGGGACAAGTGTCTGCATCTCGCAGTTTGGGTCCCACTGCTGCTGAGGCACAGCTAGGACTTGGATTGCAGGGTTTGCAGGTCGATCATGCAGAGAAGTCACAATGTCTAGGCTTGCGGGACAAAGCTTTTGTATCTTGCAGCCTGGTTTCATCGTTGCAGCGACACAGTTTATCTGAGCTTGTGGTGATTGCTTTGATCTGTGGGGTCCACAAACCCTCTCTAAACGGGTTATCAGATGCCACAGACAGTATTTGGTTGTTATGACGATGAAGTGTGAGCACGGGAGTCGTTTCAGCCTTGAACTTGCGAGATCGCGGGTGGAGCTATATTCAGCTTGGCTGTACCTCTCTAATATGCATATTATTGTGTGTGAAGAATCTCTCTGGACAAAGATATATTTAGATGCTCTGTGTAGAAATTATTGTGAAAATTCTCAACCAGGGTGTTTCAGTGACTTAGACTTAGGTTATGGGGAATGTTACTTCCTGTGTCAAGCCGGATGGGTTTAGGGATGGGCTGCCTCCCCAAGCTTCTGGTTATTTTTAGGTGGCGGTCCCTCTGAATCACACTTTTTGAGTTTGGGCTGAGTAGACTGTTCCCCCTCTTAAGGGCTTTGAATGGACAACCCCTGCTCAGAGTGTAGCTGTCTGCGGATAGTTATGCTCCAGCACAAACTTACTTTGCTTTGGAATAAAGTGGACTGAGGGCAACAATGTTTTAGCCTGGCTTCTAAGATTAAGTTGGGTTCCCCTTGGCCCAAGCTCTCTCAAGTAAGCTCTGAGTCTTTGTCTTGAAATCTGCTATTCGAGGATAGTTGTGTTCCAGCTTGGAGACTGCTCCCCTTGTTGGAGTTTTAAGTAGTGGTCTCCTTGAGCCCCTTGCCTAGACTGTGCTGTCTCCTCTGTTTGGGATTAAGTAGATGGCCCACTTCCATGGTCTGAGCAGTCTTCAGCCTTATCTGATCGAACTGCTATTCAAGGATAGCTGTGCCCAACTGTGTAGTGTTATGGCCACTGGTTACATCAGGCTTTGATCTTGGACTAATGATGATTTATGTGTTCGCTCTTTAACAAACCATTTACTGATCTCCCTCATGTGAGCTTCTGGTCAATAGCATGGTGGCTGTAGCCTCTATGAGACTACACTGATTGGGGACCTGCATAGTATAGCCATCTGAGGATGGATATATTCCGGCCATTGTTATGGCGGGACGGGTTTACTTAATACAACTATCTGAGCCTAGCTGTGTTTTAGATTGCAGTTGCAGTGAGCCCTTTCCTGAAAACATGTGCTAGCTCAGTGATTGCACCTCTGCTTGGGGTTTTTAAGCAGTGGTCTCCTTGAGCCCTTGAGTGTTGTCTCACCATATAGAGTTGTAAGTAGACAGCCCATTCTATGTGGTCTGGGCAGTTTCAGTTGGTCCCCTTTCTGGTAGCCCCTTCCTAGGTACATAGCTATCTGAGGATAGCTCTGTGCTAGCTCAATGATTGCTCCCCTGCTTAGGGTTTTTTAAGTATTGGTCTCCTTGAGCCCTTACCTAGACAGTGCTATCTCCCCTGCGAGGGTTGTAAGCAGATAGCTCACTCTCTGTGGTCTGGACAGTTTTGAGGGAAGGTCTTACTTGATGGCTCTCTGAGGCTAGCAGTATATTGTTTGTCTTGGTCTACAAGCCTTTCATAAGACCCTTAGGATATAGCTATCTAGCTCAACAGATACCCTTACTTGGGCTTTAAGTAGTGATCACTCTGAGCTCCTATCTAGAGGTTTTCTAGTTTGTTTCTTTAGTGGTCTTGTGTGGATAGCTGAGTATCTGAGCATACAGTAGCTGTGTTCTTAACTTTGATTTGGATGTCCCCCTTTATTTGAATTGGGTTTTCCATTTCAGCCAAGTTATTTGAGCGGCCCGAGGCGTCAATGGCTTGGCCCCTTTCTGAGGAAAGGTTAGATGTACTGTATGTCTGTCACCTCCTTGGTCTCTCACCAGGTGGACAGGCATGTGCCTCATCATGGCATAGTTGTCATTACATTCCCCATAGTGTCTGCTAGAGGACACACTGTGAGTTCCCTAGAAGGGGAACGTCTTGGGTTACACATGTAAGCATGGTTCCCTGAGAGGGAACGAGACACTGCACACCCTTGCCATGCCTTCATCCTACATGTTTAAGTCTCCTTCTGGCAACTAAGTTGGTGAATATATTCAGCAGGTGCCCTTTTATACTTCCGGGCACCCGCCTTTGATGTCATGGGTCACATGGACCAATAGGACTGTCATTTTTTCACACATGCTTCAGACACCGGGCATACTGGTAGCATTACCCAAAGTGTCCGCTAGAGGATGTAGCATCTCGTTCCCTCTTGGGGAACCATGGGAGACTTTTTTTTTTATTTCAAAAACATTTTAAAAATCTTACCCACCCCAAACTTTTGAATGTGTAAATGTTATGCTGACTTAGAATTAAGCAACAAGAAGGTACATTAGAAGGCAGCATAACTATGCGGTCAAGGTTTTGAAAGAGTGTGTAAAAAATGCCCTTTAATAAAAAGGCTCTGTTACAAAACCATATGTGTGATCTTTTTACTTGATATACAGTACACAGCATAAATGAGTACACCCCCTCTAAAACTTAACAAATTTGGCAATTACTCTTTACTTAGAAGACATGTTAGGGTTCTTTGAAGATATAATGTTCCAACAAGCCTGCTTGATCAATTACCAAAGAAGAATGCCAAAATTATTCAGCAAAATAAGATTTTCTTATAAAAAGTGATACAATTTTGTGTTGCAAAAATGAGTACACTCTCCTGAAAGTTACTAAATAAAGTGTATAGGTTTAAGGCTATTTTTGATCAACAGTAAGTATATTGAAACAAAACTTTTAAAGACAAGTAATTTCCTGACAATTAAAAGTGTTATATAGCCCATTGAATCATACTCAGACTTTATTGCACCAGACATGCAGTGGAACCACTTGGGAGAGAACTGCCAGGTGACTTATTTCTTTGGATAAAAGAGGACAATGGTACAAGAGGAATGCCAAATTTTTGTTTAAAGTGTGAAAATATAGCAGAAGTATCACTGATATTAAAAAACGATGGACTTGTGATAAGGCTCCTGAAATACTCAGGTCTTCACTTTAAGTTTTCATTTTTGATGAGTGAATTTTTGCTAGAAAAAGAGCAGGAGAAATAACAAGTGTCTCAGAGCCAGCAAAAGCTATGAAAAGAGTGACACTTCATCTCACAGAGTATGACGCAGCCTGCAGAGTGACATGCATGGTTGTTCTCACCACTAGAATTACCTACTGTAGCCAAAGCAAAATAAACTCATTTAACCTCTTCCGAGGTCCATATTTACAAAATAGTGACTTCTGGGAATGCATACTCTGGTCTCAAGAGACCAAGTCAATCATTTCGCATCCAAAAGCATCCAAAATGTTCTGGTGTTGCTAGAGGAGGAGTACAGTGAGAAGTGCTTGGTACCCACAGCGACGTACAGTGGTAGTAAAGCTTTTATATAGGGATGAATGAGTGCTGAAGGTGAGAGGGAGTTGTGCTTTATCAATGCTGGCATGAATTCACACACTACTGTGTGATGTAATACAAAAAACTTGTAACAGAAGATGCTACCCAGCTCCCCTCTTCTCCCTGCATTATTGGGCATTTTTTCAGCATGCCAATGAAGATATTCATTCTCCCAAGGTGAAAAACCTTCAGTGGACATGTATTTCACTCAATCTTAATGCTCTTGAGCAGCTTGGGAAATTCTGTAGAGACGAGCTGAGCAAAACTCCCCATTAAAAACCAGAGCATTTAAGGACGTTGTCCAGGAGTTAAACAGGCCAGATGTGAAAATTGTACACTGAGTGCCAAGAAGGGTCAGAGCAGTATACTTTATGCTCTGGAGGACATATTAAATACTAGAATATTATACATTTTCTGAATTAAATCTCAGGTGTACTCGTTTCTGCAGTCCTTTGTTTAAACAAAATCGGCTAATTTTCTTATCTTACAGAATATATTGGAATATATATTTTGTTGTTTTTATTAAGTATTTGTTTAATATGTTTAAATTTTGCCATCTTTCCACGAATTTATATTTAGTGATCATTAAGAAAATACATCTTTATTATATTTATTCAGAGGGGGTATACTCATTAATGCTGTGCACTGTACTTTGATATCTTGAATAGATGTGTATTTATGTAAATTCAATGGTTCCATAATGGTTGTAATACAATTTTTTTTTTTACCAAGTTCAGGTGCATATTATTCATTATGGAAGCTTGAAAGTCATATTCCGGGAGTTGCTCGCAGTCTCTAGCCCCCCTCACCATTAATTCTCTTTTATTTTGCCTTCTCTCTAGTTTCTCTGACGCTGTCAAAATTTGCCGGGTGACGGTGGATGCAATGTGACTCCTGATTAGTTGCTCTGGCAACCTCGGGAATGTTCACTGGTGGCCATGGCAACGACTGAAGCATGGCGATGGAGCCCGACAGATTATTTCGATTTAGAATGGGAAAGAGAATATAGAGGCAGACTGGCATGCCACAATGTAATCACGGAGATGATGTCGCTCTTCAATAATACTGATACATTACTGGTGTGTATATGTGCAATTTCTTCTGCAATGAACAGATTTTAGGAGCCTATTTAGACACCGAGGGTGGGGTAACTGGTTAATGGCAGCAAGACATTCAAGCGGTATTCCATTACGCTTAATTCTATAGAAACCAAACCCAGAAAGACAGGAAACATGGACAGCAAAGAAAGCACTGGGTGGTTATGTGAGGGAATGCACAGGGGAATGTGGGAATGTGAACGTGTGCTGTTAGCGCTACGATGTTTCCCTCACTGGAGACACATATTTGCCCTTTAAATCCTTTAAACTTCTTTTAGACCTCTGCTGTGACTCATTGTGACACCATTTAAAGCACTGGCACAGCAATAGTCAGGGTCAGTAGTTTCATTTAGATATATACATTAAAATCTGTACTGTATGTTGTGCTTGACTAAAGTATTGACTATCAATCTCTCATCAGAATCATCTCAGACATCCATCATCCTGAGGCAAAATAGGGTAGAGTCATGGTTCAAATAAATCCCATTCTGTTCAGCGACTCTTGATAGTACAGCTATGACAAAAATAAAAAAAATAAACTACCTAAAAGTTCTCAAGTTTCTATCCCTGGATTTACAATGTATGTGTTTGAGGTAAAAATATTGTTTTTGTTTAATGGGCTTCTGTAAACTACTGCTGACATTTCTTCCAAATTTTAATAAATGTTGTCACTACTTAGAGCATTTTTGAAAATTGGTTTTTTGTAAAAAAAAAAAAAAAAAAAAAAAAAAAAAACCTGACCAGTGTTTAAAAATTTCAGTGTGTAGGTGGAATAACCCTGATTTGGCAATCATAACAATGTTGGTCATTTTAAAAACTAAAAAAAAAAAAAAAAAAAAAAATAAAAAAAAAAACATGTACAGTATCATGTAGGACTGTATGTTGCTCGTCTTATTTAGTGTTATATTTAGATTAGAAATCGAAAATTACAAATTAAAGGCAGATTTACAGCTCAGGGTCATTTTTAAATGATTCAAAAATCAGTTCTCCCCCTTTCTTAAACCCTTTATTAAACGGAATTACAGTATTAACTTTTTTTTCTTTCAAATTAAGCATAATCTTTCATTATTTTATTTTATTTATTTATTTTGAATAATAATACTTTAAGCAAAAAACAGTTTTGTCCACCAAACCAATTGTCATGTGATGCAACAAACAATGAACAGGGCGGGGAAAACAAAACAAACAAAACAGAACAGGAATTGACCTTCTCTTTGTCTGCTAATCAATGTCAAATGGGTCACTCTTAAAATATCAAATAATTAGAACTTTTTATGACAAGGCAACAATCGTTCTGCTATTAGAAAATGTGGTTCAAGTCCCCCAAAAATCTGTATACTTCATACTTTATATTTAAATAGGCCTACTTTTAATTTATTTATAAGCTTACTAACTAATACATAAACAATCAACTCACATACACACACACACATGCACAAACACCTACTCGCATGCATTCAAAGTGAATGAAATTTTATTTGTTTTAATTTTTATTTTGTTTTACTTGATGGTTACACACCACATGACCAATTTTAATGATTAAATTCACAAGCCTTTTCTTTCCAACTAAATAGTAGGTGATTTTAAATTTAAATGCAACCAACAACATGAAATCACAAAGGGAAGAGATTTCACAATGTATATATTTTTGGCACATGTGATTTTTACACTAGAATTTTTGATTTTATTTATTTAGATGTATTCTATTTTTCCCCTCCTTTTTTCTGTTTCTTTATTATGGAACCCTCGTATTTGTCTCTGACCCCATACGCCTCCTAGAATTGTTGTCCTGCTGGTAATCTTTGTTTGTACTATGCTGCAGGGGGGCCTTTGGCCTGTGTTGTTTTCTTTTTTTTTTTTTAAAAATGACTATTGGCCTGAAAAAATAAAATAAAAAATTACTGGTTTCATAATTCATTATCATGAGTACTACATGTGCCATAGAAAATGTGCAGTGTATGGCCAAATCCAGGAACTGTGACCCCTATCAGTAATGGCTACTTGTACATTGGGCAAAGGCACCCTGAAACAATATCTGACATCTCTCTTCTCTTCTCCGCTCTTTCTCTCTCTTCCTCTCTCTCCTCGTCTCTCTCTCTCTCTCCCTCATGTACAGACAACCCAAGTCACCGTAAAGTTTTGCTACTTATCAATTACTGTAGGGCATTATACAGTACTTGCAAGTCTTGAATGC
>NW_024879345.1:4166574-4280031 GCF_018340385.1 Cyprinus carpio | reverse complement strand
TTGCTGTTATTTTATTGTGCACAGAGTATGGGGTCAGAAAGATTCTTTAAAAACGTCTCTTCTGCTCACCAAGTCTGCATTTATTTGATCAAAAATACAGTAAAATTTCGAAATATTATTACAATTTCAAATAACTGTTTTTTTTATTGTAATTTATTGCAAAATGTAATTTATTCCTAGATTTTTTTCAGCATCATTATTCCAGTCTTCAGTGTCACATGATCCTTCAGAAATCATTGGTTTTAGACTAGTTTATTTGTGGTATAAAACCCCTGCTGCCTCTTTCTCTGGAATGAATGAAATATATATGAATTGTTGAGTCATTGTCTTCAGCCACGGGCTCTTTGTGAAACTCAGAATCAAAGTGTTCAGTGTAAAAGCCTGTTCATCCACCCGCGCTTGTTCTTATTAAACGTGAAACCTGCTCTTTGCAGCCAACATCCCAATCAATGTTACACACACACACACACACACACACACACACACACACACACTGCGAGGCGTCATAACAGAGTCTCTGGAGATCATCCACGCGTCACCGTCGGCTCGACGCTTCAGCTGAATATTTCATGTCAACAAACATGTCAGTAAGCGTATGGGACGACCAGGCAACAGGAACGACATGCAGACTCGAGCCGAGGACGAGAGCGAGAGTTTTCACGCAGGCGGATCGCACAACAGATTCTCCTACATCAGTTGTGACAGTCAGACACCTGTTCAACACGCACATCGCCCAATCCACATGATATATAACCCTTAAATAGGTACAGAGATGTGTAAGAACTGCATGCAACATGCACGCTGTGTGCATATGTTCAGGTACGGTAAACAGACCTCACGATTTTACACATACCCTATACAGTCATCGTACAACCATTTGTCTTGATAATTAGCTGTAGATGATTGCTATAAATAACCATTTAAACTGGCAGCACTGTGATTCTTCCTTTTTCTATCATGAGAAACCAACACTTCATGTACTGTACATTCAACAGGGGGTTTTCGCAGCAATGCCATATTGAAGAACCTTTTCTGATTCCCAAAAGAACCTTTCAGTGAGCAGTTCCTAAAAGAACCATTTATTACTTTAGTTTGAAGGACATTTTAATAATCTAAACAATCTTTTTTCCACTATAAAGAACCTTTTGTCAAATGGAAAGATTCCATGGATGGTAACTGTTCTTCATGGAACCATCAATTTTTAAGAGCGTAGATACATAATTATACAAAAGATGGTGCAACAAAATCATTATATTTTATTGGCCACAATCTGAAAAGTAACATATCTTTAAAAAAAAATCACTATGACTGCACAATTAATTGCAAAAAATAATAATAATTGAGATTATGATTACAGCACTCCAATAAGGTTTGCTGCCATTTACTCAAAATTGTATTTATTTTAGTTCAGCATTGTAGCCAACTGAAGCTTTGGAACCATAATAAATAAGATAAAGAGATTCATTTTGCACCTTTCACAGTTGCATTTATTATAATAGAAGCATTCAAATAGTGTTACATGTTTTCTGTGTAATTTATTCATTCTTGTATTCTGAATAAGTTATTTTAATGCACACTATACTATAAAAGAGGTTGTCGTTGGTAAGATTTCTTTAAAAAAAGTCTCTTATGCTTACCATGGTTGCATTTATTTGATCAAAAATACAGTAAAAACAGTAAAATTGTGAAATATTATTACAGTTTCAAATAACTGTTTTCTATGTGAATATATGTTAAAATGTAATTTATTTCTATGATGAAAAACTGAATTTTCAGCATCATTACTTCAGTCTTCAGTGTCACATGATCTTCAGAAATCATTCTAATATGCTGATTTGCTGCTCAAGAAACATTTCTGATAATTATTAATTTTGAAAACAGTTGTGCTGCTTCATTTTTTATTTTTCAGAATTCTTTGATAAATCGGAAGTTCAAATCATCAGTATTTATTTGGAATATAAATCTTCATAAATGTTTTTGCTGTCCATTCTGATCAATTTAATGCAAACATTCTGAATAAAAGTAGACTACTATTATTTTTATTTGTAAAAATCATACTGACCCCAAACAATGTGCATTGCAAGTCCTCTCAAAAACACTGGAAAGCATAAATCTTAAATTTTCGAGAAATTTGAAACGTTTGCTTTGGATTTGGATTTCAATATCATCTCGAAAAACGATGCATCAAAGCCATTAAACTAACAATGTTTCTTTTTCCTTCACAGGCTGGATTCCAACCCCAGGTCTTCTATGTTATCATATGTCCCCATTCAAAACCAAAGCATGCATGTGTAGCGTGTTCGTTTGAATAGCAAGTGCCTTTATTAGCGAGGGTCTCGGCTCTTAGCGTAAATTCTGTCCGTGTCACAGCGATTCAGGGCTGACTGCATGCTGCTGCAGACCGAGGCGCGCCGTGAAACCCAATCTCACGCCATAATTGGCAGCGATGGATCTTTAACAAGAGGGAGAGACGTCAAAATGAAATTACTCTCCCTGGTTGTGGCTGTGCGTGATGGTCCTGTTGATTCAGAATTTTTTTTAAAGGCTTCTTTCACACCTCATTGGATTTCAATTAGCAGGTGATAAGGGCCCTCATTGTCGCCACTAACCGACTGCGCTCCCTGACATTTCACCAGCAGGGTGGAGAGAATTCATTTCCATCCCTTGCTTTTCCTCCTTTCTTCAGTTCTAAAGCAGAGACATGACCTGTGATGAGTGACTACAGGAGCTCTGACAGCTCCATCACCTCCGGTAAAACCGGCGGATGCGCGGATGGACGGCTGCTATCTCAAACAAAGAGAGAGAATTATGATGCTCCGCATGATAAAATAATAACACGTATACAAATCTCCAGATAAACTGAGTCGGTGCTTCTGTGCACGGCAGTTTCAAGGGAAATAACGATGTGGGATTGGCCCAATTACTCAAACAGAAGATTCAATTTAAATGTAAAATTATATCTGTGCGATGGCCCAGCGCGTGCCATTTGAAGAGCTCCCCGAAAACACAAGAATAACTGGAATTCCTAATTAAATGCAACACAGAGAAGAAAAAAACTGATTCGTTTACAAGCGCCGCTAACCAAAAATCCATCAACAGATGCTTTTCCTCAGAATAAAGATGAAGCTTCAGAAAAGCGACGTGATTGGGAGGGAAGCGTCGTCGAATCTGACAGCAAGGTGAGAGGCAGATGGAATAGGTGGTCTGTAACCAGAACCTCACCAGCAGGATCCTGACAACGTCTAAAAATGCGCTGAAACGAGGGGGGAGAACATATCCTGCCTCAAAGAACAACTAATGACAGACGTCTTGCTAAAATCAGCATCTGTACCTCAGATGTGTGGCAAACAAAAGGTCTTTTTGTGGTAGAAAACGAGCGACAAGTGTTTAAACTCGTCCATGTTGGTTTGGGTTCTTTAAAACTGCGACATGTAAAGGGGAATTGTGTTCGTTGTTTGGTTTCTTGAGCAGGTCGAATCTCCTGCTTCAGATATTAAATGCAAAATATGCTTTGATTGGTTGTTATCATTTTGTTTCGTGTACCATTTTCAGTTTCAATGACGACATACAAAAATAGTCACAAATTATTGTCATAAAATGGGGTCACATTGGGACTGCGAGTTAGGACATGGCATAAAGACATTTTTTTAACTATGGTTCACCCAAAAATGACAATCACTCATCCTCATGTTTTTCCAAACCTTTTTGGAATTTTTGTGGAACACAAAAAAGGCTATCCGCATTAAAATTGAAGATGCTGTCTAAGCTGATAAAGCTCCATCGTCTGTTCATGGATGCTAATACAACTAGTTATCGTTTTTGGTTTGAACAGGCCTTTATTCTTAATTTCATTACTTTTTTCGAATACATTTACATCATAGTCTTGAGAGTACTTGGAGACCCCCCCCACCCCCAAACCAATTGCAAACAAGAAGTGAGGTTGTATGTTGCGAATTCTTTTAGGTAAAATTTAGTAGCCTACAAGATTTTAGGCCATTCCCTGTTGGTCAAATATCAAAATAATGGTTTATATGTTTGTATATTTTGAACAGATTATATTATTGAGCTTAATTACTCAGATAAATTCTTTATAATAATAATAATAATAATAATAATAATCATGGGCTGTTTGTAACTTTTTCTAACCTGTAGTGTTTGTTACATTCAGAAAACTTATGTAAATTTTATTTATTGATGATTTGACCACAGGTAAGCTGTGCAGTTTTATCAGTGCTTTACAATGGCTTTAAATATGACTCAAAATTTATATTCAGAAATATCTTATAAAGTCAAATTTACTAAACTTGGGATTCCCAAACTTTTTTTGTCAGCTGAACCCTCTAAGCTAAAATACATTCTTGAAGTTAATATTTCAATAATTTAACAACACATTTGCATGGTTATGTTTCTCTGATGGCATTTAATGGTCACATGGCATGCAGGTAAACAAATAAAATGATTGTTTTTATTTTAAAATAATTTATAGAAATTTAAAAATTTTTGATTTAATCAATCATAAGCTTTTCATCAACATACAAACCCCAGTTTGGGAAACCCTGTAATAAATATCGTTTGGCTTCTTGATTCTTAGCTATTTTACTAGCTGTGTTGCTCATATTTTTTTAGTAAAGCTAAAAATTTTTAAGAATACATGGTTTATTCAACAATTTTTAGCAAGGTCTGAGTCAAGACTTTTCCATCAAAACACGTGGGCGAAGGCTTGAGATTTGACTCTGACTGACTTGCAAAAAATTGAGTGTGTGGTGGTCTAACCTGTCAGATTTCATTAGATTTCACTCTTATATAAAAAGTGCTGAACTAGCGCGTGCCAGGCTTCTGTAACAGGTGTGGAATGATTCCAAAAGACCCGAGAAACATACTCCATTCCCTCTTACTCGAGCAGAGCGTGTCATATCACAAATCACTTTACGTCCCCTCCTCGTGTAAGAGCCTACACACACACACACACGCATTTACTGAAGCTCCATCAATTTGGTTGTGTCTCAAGTGCGGCTGCCTCTTGGACACGGTCATGCACATCAGCAAATGAGCAGCGGGAGTTTGGGAGTTTGACAATCTATCTAAAGCAGGAGACGAGGAGTGTGTGTGTGTGTGTGTGTGTGTGTGTGTGTGTGAGTTCAGGGTCATTCCAATTACAGAGTTCTCAGTCAGCGCTTGTCACCCCTGTGAGGAAGCCCTGGGCCTACAGGAGAAGTCTGCATAGTTGCACAGTGTGTGTGTGTGTGTGTGTGTGTGTGTGTGTGTTTGTGTGTGTGTGTGTGTGTGTGTGTGTGTGTGTGTGTGTGCATTTGTGTGGGTTTATGCCCTAAGGAAGACCCAATGAGCACCACTGCTACCCAACCACCTGCTGGAGGCGGATCCTTCACGCTGTCACCCCGCCCACTCAGTCCCTGTATTATCATACCTGTTACCTCGACACCCACTGCTAAAGAAGCGGTAAGTAGCCTTTTAGTGTGTATCTGATGGTTAGAAGAGTTGTGCATCATTCAGAACTGAACTGAGAATGCCTTTTAAAATCCAATTCAGTTCCTCAGTTTGAATTTAGGCAGCAAACAGATTGCAGAGTTGCAATTTGAATTTTAATATAAGGAAGAACAATTAAACTGAACTGAATATCAAAGAAATATAAACGCAAACTTTGAATGTTGACTTAAAAACGTTGTTTGAAAGTTTTGAAAAAGTTTTAAAAGAGTACAATAGATTGAAGGTGTATTTGCTGCAATGAATTTCTTTGAAATGTTTTTCAGTAAATTCTTCCCGTCATTCTAATTTAATTCAATTTAATAAAATGAATTGAAATGCAAATAAATTGATACAGCTGTAGTTTTTAATTATAAAAGCAAACTTGAATGTTGGCTTTACAGAGCATTGTTTGAAAGTTTTTAATTTGCAGTTCAATTGAATGTGGCCTTATGGCCAGTCAAGTTCAGTTCCTTCAGTTACAATATTGAATTTATAATTGAGGTGTCAGTTCCTCAGTTTGAATTGAATTTAAATTGAGGCAGCAAACAGGATGCAGAAATTAAATCAATTTTAATTTAAGTGTAAGAAAGTACAATTTTGATTGTTTGATTTTAAAAGATGTTTTTTAGAATTTTTAAAACCTTACAATTTAAAAATTTTGAATGTTGACTTATACATTAATGAAAATTAAAAAAAACCTGCAATACATTTTTGAAAATTGCAATTAAATAAATTCTTCCTGTGATACCAATTTAGTTCCTGACTTTGAATTGAATTATAATTGAGGCAATGAAAAGATGCAGCTTGAATTTGAGTGTAAGGACATATAATTAGAATGATTTTAAAAAATAAATTATTGAAATATTTCAGCTGATTTATTTGTTTCTAAAGGTCTGTTTGTAATTCACAACATGAAATCACGTTATTGTCATTGCAAGTACTGTATTTTTTTTTTTTTTTTTTTTTTTTAGATTTTATTTTAAATGTGTGTATGATTTTTTTTATGGATTAGTAGTTGTTGTTATAGACTGTATTTATTTTTTTTCCTGTTTTGGTGTTTTGGAAACTGCCAGGCCATTATTATAATATTTTTTCTCTTATTGTAGTGTAATCTGTTTCAGAGTGACACATAAAATTACACATAAAAAACATAGCAAACTATGATTTGCCATTTTACATGATGCAGTAGTCACTTATTGTCTGAGTGGCCTGAATGTCGGCCATATGTTTTGCTGACAGTCAAAATGACAGTTGAATGGCAATAAAAAATGAGAGTTAGGAGAATGTAGGAAGAAACATTATATTGAATGCTGCAGTAGAGGGGAGAAACTGCTGGAGAGAGGAAGAAAAGAGGCCGTGTCATGTAAGACCAGGTCCTCGGGCGATGACTGGAACAGCTTTGTCACTGCGAGAGAAAAATCCTTCAGTTTAGAGTGAAAAACACACAGTATCAAGCACCTGGGAGGATGAATCTCCCCCGGCTCTGTCCAAACAGCGTAAATGTCTCTCGTTCCGCTCGGCTTCGCATGCTGTTTCTGCAGGGCTTTAGTGCAGAAGTTGATCATGCTTTTCCTTGACCGAGCGTGAGACGGGTGAGGGGTCCGAGGGCCGGCCGTTGATCACAGAGTCAACGCCTGACACTACACAAGCCTTCCTCTGTTCCCAGCGTCCTCTTCAGTCGCCTGTCACTTTGTCTCTGTCAGAGCGATGCGTCCCTGAGGTCTCTGGCTGTGGTAAAGCAAACATGTTCATGAATCTCTGCCTCCAAAACAGGCTTGGATCTCCTCCATACTCCATTATTCCAGGAAGCGGGAGCTGATAACCTCTTCTGAATGTGTTGTGTGTTTGTGAGTGTCATTGCGTGTTTTTGTATGTTTTAATGCTCTATTTTAATTGTAAATGATTGTGAGGATGTCAGATACGAGACGATAGAACTTTATTAAACCCTGGAGGGAAATAAAAACAGCAGATGAAATAACAGAGATGGAAGAATAAACAAGTGGATCTATCCATCTATCTATCTATCTATCTATCTATCTATCTATCTGAGGGCTTTTATTTGTATGTTTGTGTGTATCTATCTATCTATCTATCTATCTATCTATCTATCTATCTATCTATCTATCTATCTATCTATCTATCTATCTATCTATCATTCTGTCGTTCTGTCGTTCTGTCATTCATACAATAATTAGTTCTATCTATCTATCTATCTATCTATCTATCTATCTATCTATCTATCTATCTATCTATCTATCTATCTATCTATCGTTCTGTCTATCGTTCTGTCGTTCATACAATAATTAGTTTGTTCTATCTATCTATCTATCTATCTATCTATCTATCTATCTATCTATCTATCTATCTATCTATCTATCTGTCTGTCTGTCTGTCTATCTATCTATCTATCTATCTATCTATCTATCTATCTATCTATCTATCATACATTAGTTTGTTTTCTATCTATCTATCTATCTATCTATCTATCTATCTATCTATCTATCTATCTATTGTTCTATCTATCGTTCTGTCGTTCTGTCGTTCATACAATAATTAGTTTGTTCTATCTATCTATCTATCTATCTATCTATCTATCTATCTATCTATCTATCTATCTATCTATCTATCTATCTATCTATCTATCTATCTATCTATCTATCTATCATACATTAGTTTGTTTTCTATCTATCTATCTATCTATCTATCTATCTATCTATCTATCTATCTATCTATCTATCTATCTATCTATCTATCTATCTGTCGTTCGTTCTATCTATCTATCATTTGTTCTATCATTCTATTTATTGTTCTTTCTTTCTCTCTGCCATTCTTTCTCTGTCTGCGTGTATCTATCTATAGGAGTGTGTGCATGTGTGTATGAAGGGGTTGTGTTAATTCTTGTGAATGTGTGTGCAGGAGGTCATGTCACATGTTTGCATACAGTATGCAGCTGTTCATGAGCATCTGCTCTGAATGCTACATAAAAAACACAATATGAGTTGATGATGGGCCATGTGCTTTTACAGCACATGGTATGATTTCTAATTCATAAGGCGTTTCCTTGTATTTGTCTTTTTGTAACTTGTAGCTTTTAGTGTGGAGTGCTCAAACTACACACAGAGAACTCTCCAGAAGAGCCCAGAATGAGCTGCAGCAGCATCAAATATTTACACACAGCATTTTGGACGGGAGGTTTTAAGCTCTGATACAGGCACAGAGTGGCCCAGAAGTGCATCACACCCTTTTATCTGTCACATCCACAACGGGATTTGAAAAATGAAATGCAATCAGGTGGATCCAACCATGAGTGTGTATGTGGTGGGAAAGGGTGAGTGAGTGTGTTTATGTGAGTTTGTGTTTGGTTTTTAAACTAAGAAACAAAGTTGCATGTTCGATTAGATGTCAGCACCTTCTGCTGAAAAATATAACATGCTGTCAACAACTGCTGATACTTGGGAAAAATACCTTCTGACCAATGATAAAGCACTACAACTTAATATGTATAGTTAGTGTAGATTAGCTTTTACTGGAGACTAGAAACTATTAAATAAAACAAGAACATGAAAGTATGCATTAGTGATTTTAGGGCAGGGGTCACCAGACTCTGTCCTTGAGGCCTGGTGTTCTGCTGAGTTTAGCTCCAACTTGCCTCAACACACCTGCCTGGAAGTTCATAGTATACCTAGCAGGACCTAGATTAGCTGGTTCAGGTGTGTTTGATTAGGGTTGGAGCTAAACTCTGAAGGACACTGGCCCTCCAGGACCAAATTTGGTGACCCCTGTTTTAGGGTCTAGTACTATGTACTGCATACTGGGCAACAACCAAAAAAAAAAAAAAAAAAAAAAAAAACCTTTGCAAACAGAATGCACAAAAAAGAGTGTTGTTTTTAGAACAGGTTTAGTGTGCTTTGTTTACACTCTTAAAAATAAAACTTTATTGACATCAGCTTTTAACAGCCATGGAATGCCTCTTTAACTTTATTATTCATTCTTTAACCTTTATAACCTTTATTACCTTTAACCTTTATTATTTATGGAACCTTTATTTATTTATTTATTTATTTTATTTAGAGTGTCTTTTATTTTGAAATTGTTCTTGTCATGACTTTGCTCATTTATCTCTGTCTAATGGTGTCTGGGTGTTTGTTTTTTTGTTCTTTTTATAGTGATTATTTTTATTTTTGTTGTGTGTTTTTTGTTTATGATTGGTTGCCGTATGATTGGTGAGTCTTTGGTTCCAATTATTCAAGTTCCCATATTCTGGATGATTGCTTTTCTCTTTATTAATAATAAAAGCTTAATTTTGGTCCTAAACCTGTACTGCTTCTGATAGTCAAACTAACATTTGGTAACGCATGTTTTATCGAGTTTGGTTAAGCTATGTTGATTTATTAATCTAATTTTGGGCAAAGTGTTTTGGCAGGCCAATCAAATAATTATTTTATAAAATCTTAGTTAATGTTTATTTTCCAACTTAATGAGTGCATTGCATTGTGGAATAAAGTGTTCTTTGCAGTGTTCACTGGTTGTTAACTGTAAGTCTGTAATGTATTTAATGCATGAAGAACATTCAAATTAAACAGGATCATGCAGGAAGCTAATTGGTGTTGATCATAAATGTTGACTTTATCTAGTTTGTGTCCATTTTATGAATTGTTGGTGTGCAGTGGTATAAAGCTTGTGTTAATAGGGATTTGCAAAAGAGAGACTGACAAACTCTTAAAGTAATAGTTCATTTGAACAATAGTTCAAATGAAAATTTTCTGAGAATTTACTCACCCTCAGGCCACCCAAGATGTAGATGAGTTTGTTTTTTATTAGTTTGTCTTTTTGAGATATGAGAATTTTTTGAGTTTAGTTTTGATTCAATATTTATTATTTTTTTAGATTATTTAGTATTACATTACATGTATTTAAATGGATCCTCTGCTGCAGTGAATGGGTGCCGTCAGAATGGGAGAAAAAGCTGCTTATGAGAATATCAATATTATACAAACAGTTCAGGACATTAATTTTAAAGTGTGAAAAAGATCTATAAGAGTGTATTTTTGTGTTTTTTTGTCAGAGGACAACAGGAGATGGACTTTTTTACTGGAGAAAGCGTTATTATTGATTATGGATTTATATTTTTGCCAGAAGACATTAATTGATATAATGAAGTAGTGTGCATTACTTGTAAATTATTGTGATGTTTTTATCATCTGTTTGGACTCTCATTCTGACGGCACCCATTCCCTGCAGAGGATCCATTGCTAAGAAAATGATGTAATGCTGCATTTCTTGAAATCTGATGAAGAAACAAACTCATCTACTGTACATCTTAGGTGGCCTGAGGGATTTTCATTTTTTTGGGGTAAACTATTAATTTAAGTAGCAGCTTCTCAAGACTGTAGCATTATTTGCTAAATAAGAGGATTTCCAACAGACTGCATTTATAATCTTGTTTTTACTTTTGCCATTTGTAAATATTAAAAGTGCACTGCCATTTATGTTTATGTAAAGTTAACTTGATACCTTTGCTGCTTTTAAAATCACATTCAAAAAAGCAATATTATTAATATAGATATTTTATTTAGTTATTCATTCGCAAAATTCGTGCTTTCTATGTTTTGAAAAGCTGCTTCTGTTGCATGCTGTACATACAAAGCAGAGGAGGCAGCACACTTAAAGGATCTAAATCAAAGCTTCTTGTTTCCAAATAGCCTTTTTTCCTGCTTGACATCAAGGTTACAGGTAAAGTGCAGTCTGTCCGCTCTCACGCAGGTGTTAAGTGGTCCTGAGGCCTGGCGCCTCGAGCATCCGGGGGAAATCGATCTTCGTAATATGTCTGCTCACGCCAAAGGGCTTTTGACAGGACTGTTCAGTCAGGGAAATAATCAGTCACGTAGAGAAGTGAAATCACGGCGGTGGGTTAAATTCTCCCTCTCTTTCTTTTTGTGTGGATTTGGGTTCGGTCAGGGGGGAACACGCTTGATCAGAGATTATGGCCCTGTCTGGAGTTGCTTCAGCCCAGTTGACAGACACCTTCAGCTACCTGGAGCAGTCATGCCTCAAAGAGGCCATTCCCTCAGCGCCCGCTTGATCTCTTTGTATCTCTTTATCGCTCTTGAAATTTCTCTCTCGATCATTCGCTTTCTTTTTCCACCTCCTCCCTCTTTATTGTTCTGAAAAACCCAAACTAGACCCGCTAGTTCAACTGGAGACCACCTTGAAGTGCCAGTTAAAGGGATAGTTAATGTCATGCCCATCCTGTGTGGAAATGTAAAAAATAATACAATTATTTCAATAATAACAATAATTGTTTTCAAACAGGTTTCCCTCCTTCTGTCTTGCATAGTTTGGACAAAACAAGTAGTCCAACCCTAAACTAAACTCAAACCCTAGAGAATGGTACCTAAAATCTGAAATAAATGTTAATAAGAGTTTATTTCCAAAAACTGATAAACCGATATGTTTTTTATTATGTTATGTTTTTATTGTGTTTTATTGTGTTCCTTAGCTGTATTTTTTTTAGTTATTTATTAACCTAATCAAAATAACCCAGCTGCAGTTTGATTGAGATTAATTGGAGTGCACAATGAAAAAACATGATTTTTGAGTTATCTGTTTTGCAAATAAACTCTTCATATATCCATTGTGCTGAAAATATTTCAGTTTTTTGGTTTTCCCAGTCAAAAATGACCGGCCTTTTAAAAATTGCTTGTGAATCGCTTATTATGCTGTATCATCATAATAAGTACCAAATACATTTTCTTTCAATTAGCACAAGTTTTGTATTTTTTTTATACTGTATCCCACAATGCAGTGCATTCAACTTAACCTCTACCCATATAATAATTAAACAATGTAATGAGGTCATGTGACAGGGTAGCATAGAAATTGCATGGAAAAGTTCACTAAACTGTATGTAATGATATATAATTTCTATGAATTATATTATATAATTGTTTTCAAACAGGTTTCCCTCATTCTGTCTTCCATTTTTTGAACAAAAGGACTAACCCCAAACTCCAAAAATGTAAGGTATTTTAGTTATTTATTGATATTTTAGCATATTGTATTTTATTTTATACATACAGTTTTTATTTATTTGTAGTAAAGTATTTTAATGATGCACACACACACACACACACACACACACACACAATTAATTAATTTAATAATAGGTATTTTATTTTATGTATTTATTAATTTGTCCATATTAAGGCATTTTATTTTTTTAAGGTAATTTTATTCATTTAATTTTATTCTTTTTTTATCATATAGTTAAAGTAGTATTTATTTCTAGGTTGGGTCATAAAACAAACACTCAGAAATGACACACTGCAGCTTCAAGTCCATCTTAAAATTTAAGCTGGTCCAAACTGGTCTATTTGTTTCTTTTTCTTCTCTTTTTTTTGAAATTTATGTTTGTCTTTGTTTTTTGTTTTTCCTCCCTTTATCTTTTTATGGATGTTTATTTGTTGGTGTTGGTCTTCCTCCCTTTGGGTGTCTAATAGCTTTTCCAGGTAAATAAATCCCCATAGTTCATAATTAGCTATTAGCATGCGTGTCAACTGTTTGCTCTGAGCGCAGGTCACGTGTCTCTTATATTTACATCACGGAGGATTTCACTGTTATTGCTCTGAGCGCAGGTCACGTGTCTCTGATGTTTTTATTAATGAGGTTTTGCATTTTAACACACACATGCTAATCTGAACTATCCTAACACAGATGAGTTGGGGGAAGGGAAGTTGTGATCCAGATTCTCATTCCAGGTTTTAAAAGCTATAATGTGGGGAAAAGGTAATTCCAATTCTGGTTTTATTAGTTTATGAAAAAAAAAATGGCATCCGATTCCAGGTTTATATGTTTATTGTTTGGGGGGGTCGGGGGCTGGGGGGTGATTCTGATTCCGGGTTTATAATTAATATTGTGGAGAAAAAGCATCCTTTTCTAGGTTTTAGAAGCTTTATTGTGGAAAAAAAAAGTGATGATTCCAGGTTTTATAAGCTTTGTGGAAAAAAGTGGTTCCGATTCAGAGTTTTAGAAGCTTTTTTTTTTTTTTTTTTTTTTTTTTTTAAGGGATTCCAATTCCTGGTTTTAGTAAGTTGATGGGGAAAAGTTATTCTGATTTTAGTTTAGCTTTATTGTGGAAAAAAGTGATTCTGATTCCGGGTTTTAGGAGCTTTTTTTGTGGGAAAAAAGTTATTCCATTATTAATAATGGGGTGTCTTAGTGATTTTGTTTAGGGGTTTTATTAGGGATTTAGTTTTTAGAAGCTTTATTTTGGAAAAAAGTGATTCTGATTCCAGGTTTTAGAAGCTTTGTGGAAAAAGGTGACTCCAATTCCAGGTTTAAGAAGCTCTTTGTAGAAAATGTGATTCCATTTCTGGGTTTTAGAAACTTTTTTTGGATAAAAACATTCCAGATCCAGGTTTTAGAAACTTTATTGTCGAAAAAATTAGTGCAGATTCTGAGATTTATAAGCTTAATTTTGGAATTTTTTTCCGATACCTGGTTTTTAGAAGCTTTTTGTAAAAGAAAAAAAAAAAACCTTCTGGGTTTTAAGTCAAGTCAAGTCTGCTTTATTGTCAATTCTTCCACATGTACAGTACATACATACAGAGAATCGAAATTGCGTTACTCTCAGACCCCCGGTGCATACAGATCTAGCTCTATTGCTCTATTGTGGAAAAAGATAACATCCATCTTCAATAACTGGCAGACTGAGTGGTGAATTTGCTAAACAGTTGTATGCAGTAACTTTAACCAGATTGTTTAAATTAAGAACTTGTCTGTGCAAACACACATCCTTTCTATGTAAATAAGACTTATTTTTTAAGAAAGTCAGCATTGTTTGACTGCCAGTATTAACTTTGTTCTATTTATCACCTGGTTTCAACTGGATTTCCTTTAAAAGACACACACTATCAGCAGGTGCGGTTTATTCTTGGTGAATCCCTCGAGTATGTAGACTAACATATAGGAAGATGCCATTGTGTCCCTCAGGAATTCATATCTGGAAATATTTGATCCACAGAGGAGACTAAACTGTGTAAGCTTGCAGAGCGTGAGATATTTGAATAAAGCGTTGAATGTGTGTCACTACCGAACCAATGGCATCACGCATCAGCTGATAACATGAGGCTATGAGATGCACATCGCTCAAGACAAACAGTTCCCGTGACAGGCCTTTAAAGCGGCTCTCGCGGGACTCTAGTGATCCTACATCTCCTGTCAGAGCGCTGGCTGCTGGCTGAGATTAGTTCTTTGCCTTATTTAAAACTAGTGGATATTTCGATTGTCTAATTACTCAAAATGATCCCTGTGCAATTAAGCAGAACTGGCAGCCGCTCAGACTGGAGCGGCTTACCAGAGTAAACACTGAGAACCGTGGTACACGCTCAAGCTAGATGCTAATTGAATTTTGTTATTTACATTTACGTTTGTGTTTTTGGCAGCCCCTTTCCAGCCAAAGAGACTTACAAAAAAGAGCATTTGTTGTGTTAATGGCAATTACCAAGGGACACAAATAACTTTTGAGGCAATAACACATGTGCCAAGAGAAACACTAGAACACAAATGGGTGGTTCTGCAATGGGGGAACTTTTCTGACATCTTTTTATTTTACATTTACATTTATTCATTTAGGAGACTGTGTAAGCATGCAGATCAGTTGATTTATTTTTTAATATGCAATTTAATAATCTCTGTTTTGAGAATCATTGGAATCAAGTCATCTATACAAGATGCAGAATAGGACATTTAAAAATTACACATCAATTTTTACTCTCAGGAGAAAATCCTCCAAAATGTTCATCTAGTCAGAATTCATTGTCCATTAAACATATCCTTCTAGATTGTATAACATCTGCCCCTGTGAGAAACCTTTTTTATTCTGTTGATACTTTTGAAAAAGTTTTTAATCAAGTGAATCCGAACATGGTTCTAAGATTTCTAGAGGAAATAAATTTTAAACATCTTTTCTAGTCTTCCTTTGATTGATTGCACTTTATTCTCGCCATGAATATAGCCTTAGAAGCTGGTATGGTGTTTAAAAGAAAAGAAAGAAAGAATATGCAACTTAAGAACAGCTTGTTTTTTTGTGCAATTTAAGCAAGCATCTGTGCTTTTAAAAATGCAATTTTTGCAGGCGCTTTTTTCCAGTTATTGTTTTTTTTTAAGTTGTTTGTTTTTTTTTATTTATTTGTTTTTATTTTTTCTTTTTTTATTTTTTTTAAAAGGGGGGTTGATTGCGATGTCACTTTTTTTAAACAGTAGTTAGTGTGTAATGTTGCTGTTTGAGCATAAACAATATCTGCAAGGTTACAAGTCTGAAAGTTCAGTGCAAACGGAGATATTATCTTTTAAAATTATGGCAGTTTATTGCCTACAAAAACGGCTCGTAGAAACTACAAAGAGTTACTTCCCGGGTTAGTGACATCACAAACCCTGATAAACCCCGCCCACAGGACCATGCAACTAAGGGGGCGAGGCCATGTTGCACAGCTTTAGAGAAGAGGAAGAGTTGTTGTCATGCCATCAAAACTTGGGGCGCATGGAAAAATTCTATTCACATATGAATCGCGATTCTGTCTTCTAACAATTCTAATGGATTCACAAGTTTCAAATTCTGTGTTCTAAAGCAACGGTTCTCAGTTCTGCTCGTCACGTCCTCATACTCTGCACACGCTCTGTGTCTCTCTCTCTCTCTCATTCAGATCATCAGCTTGTCAGCTCAGCTTCAATAATGAACTGTTCCAGTTAAACACTTTGTGTATAGACAGATATTTTTCACATAGCTATGAGAAGTGTTAAACATGGACGTGCACATGGTTGCATTGCTGTATTAAATCTTTTATCAGGATAAAACCGTATATTAAAAGCTAACAGAAGCAGTAGCATTTACAAATAACAGCGTATCTAAATGTATGAGACAACAACAAACAAAAAACAAACCAAAAAATGGTAGACCACCCCTATAAATATGTATAAAGTAGGCTACATAGTTTTGTTTGTTTTTTAAAAAAAATGCAATTTAAATGCAATTTGTCTTTTTAACTGCAATTTAAGCAATTTTTTTAAAACTTAAGTACAAATTTGTGCTTTTAAAAAAATGCAATTTAAGCACAGATTTTTTTCCTATAATTTTCAGCTTTTTTACAAATAAGATTTGTGTTTTTTGAAAGGCAGTTTAAACACGGATTTATTTGCAATTTATGTATGGGCTTTTAAAAAATGCAATAGATGAATGCATTTAAAACCAAAACGCAATTCAAGCATGGATGTATGCTTTTTTCTTTTTCCCTTTCTTTTTTTTTTTTAAATTTTAATTTTTAAGAAGCAAAAACAACAACAACCAAACAAATAATACATACAACGTAATGCTTCTTTTTTTCATTACCGTGCTGGTAAAAATAATAATTTTAGTTCAGATTTATGTGATTTTTATTTTATTTTTTTCATGAGTTCAACATTAATTCACTGCTAGACACCCTGTTGTGCATGTCCAAGGCTTTGGACTTTTTCTCCAAAAAGTGGGAAATGTCATTACCATCACAAGCGTCCATATGCTGTGCTTGTCTAAGGGTTTTCTTTTGTTTTTTGATAAAGTGGGTGATCAGATCTTCATTCCAGGACGTGATCAATATTTTAACAGATGAAACGCGTTTGAAGAAGTTTTATTTATTTTTTTTTATCTGAAATGTTCTCAGAATTGAAGAATCATATGAGAAACAACAACCTATCACAGTTGTTCCTCTTAAAAAGAAAAAAAATAAATAAACAGAAATGAGTTGTAAGAATTCAACGGCGCATGATCGTTTTCTGCTTGTAGAAATCAAACCAACAACCTTCTGGTTCCCGACCCTGAGATTTAACCACCGCACTGCTGCACTGGTAGAAGTAATTGTTAGTTTGAGAAAGAGCCGGCAGCAGCGAGCTAAAAGAAAAGAACAGTAATCATACGTGTCATTTCATGCTAATAACATTCCCCTGTGGTGAGCACTAACAAAAGTTGTGTGTTTAGCTGGCGTCGTGAAGCGTCTCAGAGGTCAGCAGAACCTTTCCTGTTGCAGCGTTTGGTGATTGGTGGGTTTATGCGGGTCCGCTCCGCTTCTGAAGCCAGTCTCACAAACAGTCCATTAAGAAAAAAGTGGCACTAAATCAAGCCTGGGAATAGAGGCGCCAACAGTCAGCAGAGTGGAACTGCTTTCATTTATTTCAGGGGCTTGTTCGGGGAGCGCCGCTGACAGGGGAGACGCCGCGATGGAAACGTATGCGGCAGTGCTGGATTTTTCAGCCTGGCTGTCGCTTTTTCCCTCCCTTCTTAAAATTCGCCCTGAATGTGAAACAGGTGATTGATTTGAGCCAGTACTTGAGCAGTGCTTAAGATTTCCCACATCAGCTGCACTCTATGACAGAGAAGAGACGCTCGGATGAGAATGTGAAGAAGGGAGGGACAGGAACGGATGGATGGATGGGAGTCTAAGGGTGTGTCTTAATCCACACGTCCCGGGTCAGTAGTAAGTGCAGCGTCCAGGGAGTCAGACACTGATGTAGCTGTCAAATGGTTTTAAGTACTTTTGAGGAGATAAGTATACGAGAATCCAGCCCACTGACTTAAGCTTTACAAACCTTTAGTGTGACTTTATAACAGTTCTTGGTTCATTTTAAATCGGACAAGATTAAATTCTGATTTGGTAGTCTTAATTTAAATGGTAAATTATGACTTGGGTTACTATGTCGTTACTATTGTGTGTACATTTTTCAGTACTTCAGCAGTAGCTTTTCTCATATCAATAGTTTAATATTTATTTATTTAGGAAATATTAATTTAATTAAATATTAATTTATGTTTAATATATTAATTATATTGTAGAAATGTTTCATTTCGAATTTCACATGTAAAGGGATATATTAATGATAATATTTATTCATTTATTTATTGGGGAAATAATATATTTTACTCTAATATATTCATTATATTATATAAATGTTTTATGTAAATATATTTGAATATATATAAGAGGGAATTATATTATTTAGCTGTAATATATTTATTAGTTAATTTATTTATTTTTATTTAAAATGGAAATATTAATTGTTTTACTATATGTATTATATATATTTACAGTGCCGTGTATGTTTTTTTTTACGGTTTATTCACATTTTTTTTTTTTTTTTTTTTTGAATGTTTTTTACACCCTTAATGTTTTTACCATCAAACAAATTGTAATATTACACATAGATAGCCAGAGTAAATACAAAATGCAGTTTTTAAATGATGATTTCATTTATTAAGGGAAAAAGCTGTCCAAACCTACCTGGCCCTACATGGAAAATGAATTGCTCCCTCTTGTTAAATCATGAAAGAACTGTGATTAACCACATTATTTTAGAAAGCTGAGTTAAATTTCACTAGCCACACCCAGGCCTGATTACTGTCAGACCTGTTGAATCAAGAAATCACTTAAATAGAGCTTGTCTGACAAAGTGAAGCATGCTTCAAGAGCAACACATCATGCCGTGATCTAAAGAGATTCAAGAACAGATGAGAAACAAAATAGTTGACATGTATCCGTCTGGAAAGCATTACAGTCTGGCAAAAATGGCATCAATGGGAGAGTTCCAAGGCAAACGCCATTGATCACCAAAAAAGAACACAAAGCCTTGTCTCACATTTGCCAAAAAATATCTTGATTATCCCCATGACTTTTGGGCAAATATTCTGTGGACTGATGAGACAACAGTTGAACTTTTTGCAAGGTGTGTGTCCTGTTACAGTATATCTGGCGTAAAACTAACACAGTATTTAAAAAAAAGAACATCATAGCAACAGTCAAACATGGTGGTGGTAGTGTGATGGTCTGGGGCTGCTTTGCACCTTCAGCACCTGGACGATTTGTCATAATTGATGGAACAAAGGCAGGACAATGATCCCAAACACATCAGCAAGTCCACCTCTGAATGGCTCAAGAAAAACAAAATTGAGGTTCTTGTTTGGCCAAGTCAAAGTCCGGGCTTAAATCTGATTGAGATGCTGTGGCATGACCTTAAGCAGTCCATTCATGCTTGAATTAACCCTCCAATGTGGCTGAATTAAAACAATTCTGCAAAGAAGAGTTGGCCAAAATTCCTCCACAGTGATGTGAAAGACTCATTGCCAGTTATCACAAATGCTTGATTACAGTTGTTGCTGCAAAGGGTGGCACAACCAGTTATTAGATACCGATACCGAGTGGATGCAAAACGCAGTGAAAACGGCAGTGTAGATGAGGATCGTTTTCATTTCAAATACGCTAGTGTAAACGGGGCCTGAGTGTGTATGGATCTGGAAGAATGCTGTTCATTGCATCTCTCTGATTGTGATCCTCATTGTTTTGTTATAAATCCTGCGCTGTTTGCTCTGTCAGTATTTTATATTGTAGTTCACTGCATTTACATAAGGGTAGCTTGACTGTAGTTGAATTACTTTGAGTGTCTTAGAGCTCGAGCAGCTCCGTCCTGTTCTGCAGTAAGTGCACTGCTGAGGGAATCATTCTAGGGGAGTCCCGTTGTCAGAATCGCTTCAGTGCAGTTAGTCGTTCATTTCCTAGAGATGAAATGCACCATAAAAACCAGAAAGCATCAGTTGCTCATTATATTCACTTACCAGAGAGGTTGTCATGTCTTCTTCGGTCTCTCAAGTCATCAGAAATGGAGGACGAGAGCATATTTCATAATGCCACTGTACTAGTAACATCTATCCGCTCATCTATATTCATAGCTATTTTGTGTGCACATACATTTCTATGCAAGCTTGTTTCTGCCACGGAATATAATATGAAAAAGATAATTGTGACTTTTTTTATTAGTCACAATACAGAATTGTTTTTCTTGCAATTTCATGTTTATATCTTGCTATTCTGACTATTTTCCTCTGAATTGCAAGTTCATATCTCACAACTGTAAACTCAGAATTCAGAGGGGAAAAGTCTGAATGTAATTTCCAGATGTAATTTCAGAATTGTAATTTATATCTAGAAATTGTAAATTATTCACTCGCGGTTCAGGCTTCTTTCTCGGAATTGTTATTGCGCATTTGCGAGTGATTAATTGCAAGATATTAATTTAGAATTCTAAGGAAAAAAGTAAGAATTGAAAGATATAAATGTACTTTGCAAGTTTATATCTCACAATTGTAAGTTTTAAACATGCAGTTTGGTCTTTTTTGTCTTTATTGTCTTTTATTACGAGATGTAAACTCACATTTGCACGTTTGTTTCTCGTAATTGTGGGTTAGTTGAGTTGCAAATTTATGTCTTACAATTATGACCTTTTTCTCCAAAGTTGCAAGTTTATATCTCACAGTTGTGAGTTATTGATAATGTAAATTCAGTATTCTGAGATAAAGTAGTTAGAGATGTAAACGTGCAAGATTTGCTAAATTTATATCTCGCGATTCTTTTTTATTTTATTTTTTTTTTATTTTTTTTTCGAATTACGAATTTATTGCACGATTAATTGTGAGATGTAAACTCACAAGAAGAAAGTCTGAATTTTGAGACTTTCAAAATTACCAAAAAGTCAAAATTACCAAAAACTCAAAATTGCAATTTATATCTCAGAATTGTGGGTTATATATCACAATTTAAACTTTTTTTCTTAGAATTACGAGTTTATATCATACAATTCTCAATAGGTATTAAAGGGGTCATATGATGTTGCTAAAAATAACATTATGTTGTGTATTTGGTGTAATGAAATGTGTTTATGCGGTTTAAGGTTAAAAAACCACATTATTTTCCACATTCTGTACATTATTGTTTCTCCTTTATGCCCCACCTTCTGAAACGCGTTGTTTTTTTACAAAGCTCATCGTTCTGAAGAACAAGATGTGCTGTGATTGGCCAGCTATCCAGTGCGTTGTGATTGGCCAAATGCCTCAAGCATGTGATAGAAATGTTACGGCCTTACCATACTGTGATGTGTGTTCCAGTCAGAACACCGGCGCGACAAGACAAAAACAATAAAACCCATTACAAATGAGGCATTTGTTGCATCCAGTGAGGACATAATTACGGATTATAATGACTTATACTGACTTTTTACGCTTTGCGTTGTATCGCGCTGTGTAAACATAAAACCATGTCTGCATTTGTGATCGGAGAAATGACAAACAACATGCGCTGCTCTACACTGCTCAAAACTCATGTTTGAATCATCAGTGGGAAATCCTTTAAATATGTAAATGTACTTACAGACTGTGAGTCAGAACATTGTAGTCTTCTCTTCCAGGATCAGGAAACAGTCCTCCATAAAATGTGCTGCACACATCTGAATATTTGGGTTGAACTGTTCCGGAACAGTGTTGTAAATACAACTTAAGCTCTGATTTCTAGTTGTGTCCTCTTTTGGAAGGCTGAACAAAGTAGTTTCATTTTCACAACGAAACATAGCATCTCCACAACATGGTGGCTGGTGTGAAATGTTGAATAAAAGTTACACCTTCTTTCTTTGCGTGAACATTTGGGCGGTGTTACGCAAATTTTCCCACATCGTAGACATGTGGGGGCATGTTTAAATGAGGCGTTTAGTACGGTGTGGATGAGTCTAAACTTTTATTAAGAATATCTCTTTGGGTTTGAGACTTTAGTCTTTGCAACTTTAGGGATCTTATCTATTCACAAACAGCTTGTAACACTCCAAAGAGAAAGGAAAACATGAAATTGCATTATATGACCCCTTTAACTGCGAGATGTAAACTTGCAATTGCAAGGGAAAAATAAGTCTGAATTGTAAGTTAAAAAGTGGAAATTGCTCAGAAAAACAAATAACTTTTAAATCAATACATTTATATTTTCATTACGCTCATTAAAACTCAAAATTGCAAGTGTATATCTCACAATTGTGAGTTAAAAACCCTCAGTTTGGACTGTCTTAGAATTGTTAGTTTATATACTACAGTTGTGAGTTATTATTAATAGCATAACAAACTCAGTATTCTGAGAAAAAGTCTGAATTGTGAGAGAAAATGACACAATTGCCATTTGATTTTTATTCCATGGTGGAAATAAGCTTTCATATTTACATGTTTTCATATTTCTGTACATTTGTGTAGAAATTGAAAAATATAACATCAATATATTAATCCTTTATAATGTGAACAGTTGTACTTCTGCAAGCATTTGTTTGTCTTTGATTTTCGATATCAAAATATGGTACATATACTGTAGGAGTCTATCCAAACATATGGTGTGTATGTACAGTATGCCAGAAAAGACAATTCACATGAAAATAATACTTATAAATATTAATGATGATGTTGCCAAAAAATGGTGCGTTGGTGACAAATAGCTATGTTTTAATGCACGGCCTCATGCTCAGGTGTCCCATTTTAGATGGAGGCCCTTGCTAGAGTTGAAATTCACGTTGTAGGGAATTAAGCTGCAGTTCAAATTCTGAAAGTACATTTCTATGCTCCCCTTATTTGCAAAAAGCAAAACCAATCAGCATCAGACCGGTTTCTTCTTAAAGAGACAGCGTCCTGGCGCCCTTTGGAGGATGCTCTACACAGCAGTGCCCTGAAAGCTGATTAATTGGCTTGTCAGCTCAGTATTTTTATCCCATTCCCCAGACGAGCGCAAACGCACCGTCCTTCCCAGTGTCCTCTTGCGTCCTACACCACGGTCAGGTGACTGTAAAGGAACCCCCTGTGCCTGGAGCTGCCGTCCGATTGGCCGAGAGCACCCTCTCATTGCACGTGGCAATGCCAGAGTCCCCCGACCGGATGGCAAACCCTCCAGCAGCGTCCGTGTCCTGGGCTTAATTGGTGTAGCGGTACCTGCGAGAGGCTGCGCTGATTAATGCGAAATGCAGCGTTCCTGCAGAGCGCCTCTTGATGAAGCCCACAGGGCTCACGCAGCAAGCGTGACAATGTACAGAGAGGAAGAACCTCCAGCCCTAAAGTGCGGAGGAGGGAACGTAACCTAGTGAGTGTTCCGACGAAATGAAATAAAACAAAGTCACTGTTATGGATGGAAACAGTTTCTGCAATCTATTTCTAATTTATCTTTATTGCAGCTTCAGCCCCAAAGGCAATTCTGTGTTTGGTGTGACATGAAAACAGTGTAAAAACACAATTCTGCTTTCACTAATAATAACAAATTATCTTCCCCAGCTCGCTGCCACCCAGAAGTTGGGAGAAAAGGGTCCTTCGATTTTAGTGGATAGAATCTTTCTTTTTACGTTTTTTAAGAGGATGTGTTAATAGAAGAGAAATGATGTGGGGTGAAACAGCAGAAACGTTTTACGCTTCCGTCATTCATGCGTTTACTGAAGAGACATAAAGTGCATGACTGTTTTTTAATAATAAAAATCAGTTTAGTGCAGTAAAGCTTCATTTTAAAGACAGACTAGGAAATAGTTTGTACTGTGCATTGCAGTACATACTTCAGCATTATGCAACAGCTGTTTCAAGCAGTAGTATGCCACTGTATATGTTAACGGAAAGTACAGGTATCACCTTGGAAACAAAAATTATTATTTTTTTTATTCAGCTGTTAAATTCATATTTCCATACATACTGAAAATCAACATGAAATCAAGGTAAACCCTGTTTTCTTTAATACACCTCTAGTAAAAAAAGTAATATATTTAAAAAACATTATTTCATACTAAGTACAGTTAAAATCTATTAAAATATTTACTTTACGAGACATAAAGGGATACTCCACTGCAAAATGAAAATTTTGTCATTAATCACTTACCCCCATGTCGTTCCAAACCCGTAAAAGCTATTTAAGATATTTTGGATGAAAACCGGGAGGCCTGTGACTGTCCCATAGACTGCCAAGTAAATAATAGTGTCAAGGTACAGAAAAGTATGAAAGACATCGTCAGAATAGTCCATCTGCCATCAGTGGTTCAACCGTAACGTTTTGAAGCAACGAGTGCAAGATATTTAAATGCAAGATATTTGAAGTGTACTTAAAGTATACTTGCAATAGTTCCACTTTAGCACAATCAAATGTACTTCAGTATATCTTTAGCTGGACTTCAGCACTAGCATTATAGCCAGCATTTTAAGTGCATTTAGTACAAAATTAGTTGTTCCAATTAAGCAGACTTTAAATATACAAGTTTAGTATGCAAAAAGTACAATTCCAGGGTATTTTTTTTTATTAAGTATGCAAATATGTACATTTATTTGTAGTATACTTAGCATGAAATAAACATTTTTCAAATACATTTTAGTATATTTATTTTTCACTAGGGCACGTTCCTGCTCTTATTGTGATTTTTAATGATTGCATGTTCTTCTAAAAAGTTGTTTCTTTTTAATCTTTTAACAAAATGACAAAACTTGCTCCACATCCAGAAACAACCTATCTTTAGCTGATATCACTTGAGTATCGAGGCTATTTTTAATATTTTGGATTTCATATTTTGTTAATGTTTTTGTAATTTTGTGTGTGTGTTCTTTTATTGTTTTTTTATGTCTCTTGATATAGTTTTTTATCATCATTTTGATTATAGTTTTACTTATTTTATATAAATCTTAGTTATTTTATTTTAAGTTTTGAAATGTTGCCTCGACAACTAGCTGTAATACATATTTTATTATTATTTTTTAATTAATGTTTATTTTATTTCAAGTAATATATGTTACATAGCTTATATTATTTAATATGTATTTTAAAGTTTTAGTTAACAATAATAACCTTGGTCAACAGTAAGATCTATTTAGTTGGTGTTTTTTGTTGATGTTTTAGTATGTAGTTAAGTTTTTTAAAGTTTTAGGTTTGCCTTTTTTTATTTGTTTTAGTTTTTTTTAAAAGCAATTTCACCCCATTCAAGGTGCACATCTTATGTTCATGCATTTTCTGGGAATTTAATAATGAGCCAGCAATAATGCTGGCTGATATTGTTAAGGTTGCAGCAGTAAAGGTGTAATTTAGGTGAACATAAGTAATTTTTTCCCACTCATGTCCTGGCCAGGATTTCTAAATTGACTTAAATATTCAGCTTTTGCCATTGTTTTCAAATTGTTTTCATACTTGCCAAATGTAAATGATTGAAAAGTTCTTTGACCAATAGCGTGCAGGCATTGCACATAATCAACCAAAATCTGGACATTTTATGTTATTTTGAAATCCCTGTCAGGACATAACCGTGAAAACGAGGACATTCAGGAAAAAAATGCATTCAGATTATGATAAAAACCAAGCCTACATTTTGCATGTATCATTGCATATAATGGTTCATTCAGAAATGCAAAAGTAAAGTGGGTCTTAAAGCCACTTGATGAGGTATAAATGGTGCTGAGGAGCTGTTCAGCAGATCAGATGTTGATGTGTTGTAAATGAGAGATAAATGGTGCTGAGGAGCTTGTATTAAGATGGCTGGATGTTTGTCCCTTGGGCCTGGCCCATGGCAGCGCTCTAACTGTCTCCTCTCTCTGGTTCTCGGCGAGAGGATGGTGATGTGCTGAATGTTTGCGTGTCCCTGCCGGTGAGTGTTGGGTGGTTGGCCTGAATTGGTGGTTTTTGTTATTTGTTATGTGTTTATAGGAAATAGAAAATAAACATGAGTGATTTCTTTGATTAAGCACAAGGCTGCAGTTTCACAGCTTCAAAGCAGTGCTCAACAGTGACTTTTCCCGTCCCACTGCTTTCCGTTGCTGGAAACTTCCCATGTTTGCACTTGACACATGAGGATGGGTGTAGTTTTGAGTCTTCAGAGCAGTGGTATGTAGTGTATAACTACATCATCCCCAGTATAATCCACACACCTCGGCAGTTCACACATGCCCCCATTTTTAACATACATGCATATATTTTTTTTCACAAATATCATATGTATTTCATGTGTTATTTTACTTCTTACTTTGTAAAGATGTATGCTTAATAAAAGCTATATAGACCTATTTAAAAACAACAAAAACTAATAACATGACAAAAACATACAACTAAATTAATAGAACTTTATCCAAAATTAACACAAAAGCAGAAAATATAAATAAAAAAATTATTAGTTGTCACTGTAAAATTACAGTAGAAATGTTGTATAAATATGTGACAAATTACAAAACAAATTTGAACTTACATGTACCTACAGTATTGTACATTTTAAATTGCATTTTTCTTTCATTCAATTGATAGACAAATATATTAAGTCATTTAAAACGAAAAACAATCTTATTGCAAATATTTGCTATAAAATTTATAGCAATTTTCATTATCACGCGTACACACAAAAATACAGTATTACAGCTAATTGCAAAAAAAAAAAAATGTAAATAATAATCATTAGCAGCAATTGTATATGTTTTTATATTTGTGGTGTTATTTTAGTGCCATTGAGATACCATTATAGTTTTTCTTAATGTTTTTCATTTTAATTGAAAGTTTTTGTAATTTTGCAGTGTTTTGTCATTTTAAGTAGTTTGTTTATATATATATATATATATATATATATATATATTATATATATATATATATATATATATATATATTATATGTGTGTGTGTGTGTGGGTGGGTGTATGTCTTTTATAAATTAAATGGCAACTAGCTTACATAATTTATTTTTATTCTATTTTATTTTTATTCAGTTAATGTTTATTTTATTTCAAGTGACTTATGGTTTTAATTTTTGTTTGTGTGTTTTTTTTTTTTTGTTAATTACAATAACCCTATATAAATGTATGTGTATACATGCACAAAGATATATATTTTTGTCAATATGTGTATACATTTTAATAAATTGTTCGATTTTTTTTTTTAATTATCGATGAGAGTGCAAAACATTTTTGCATGTGTACACATAAAGAACATTTTATATCAGATTTTGCCTTCATGAATTTTTATTTGTACAGATTTGTGAAAATTAGCATTAATTCTGATTATACGTACATTTTATACTGTATATGAGGCCCCTGCATGTTCTCAGGCTGTTTGTGTTAATCGTAACTTTCAATTCGTCCACTATTCTAAAATAATCAATACCAAGACGAAATGCAATGCATACAACAGCATTAGAAAATCCATGAAAGCTTTGATTAAGAGGTTTCACAGCTTCAGAGCCGCACCGATTCCTTCCGCTCAAGAGTGCCTTTTCCCGTCTTGCTGAATGGAAATTACAGCAGCCGTCTTTCCCTACCGAACACGGCATGTGTGTAATGATGCTCGGGGCTGATGGGATTGGAGGAGGGGAATTGTTCTTCTGTGCATGTATCTGTCCTATTCAATTAGACTGCAATCTCTCTTTCTCAAACACACACACACACAGACTCTAAATGGTGGCAACACACTCATGTACACAAGCTTTTAAATAATTATTAAGTTAAGTTCCAGCGCTGTTGGATGTGTTTTTAAAAGCTCTTGCTCTTGAAACATTTATTGCTCTTTCAACAGTTCTGCTGGCCTGTTTGAATGCACTTGTGGGACCTGCTTCATGCGTTTTTGCAGATTTTCTCATTTGATTTATTTGTACTCACACATTAGTTGATTTTACCTAGCTGGTTTCTTTAACATCATCTAATCTTTATTTCTCGCACACAGGCAGTTGTGTGGTATTGTAAAATGCTACTCATACTTTTGCAGCAGTATGTATGCAAAATAAATTTGACCCTGCAGCACAAAAGCAGTCATAAGTCGCATAGGTATATTGGTAGCAATAGCCAACAATACATTGTATAGGTCTAAATAAATAAATTTTATATATATATAGTTAGGAGATTTTTAATATAACTCTGATTGTATTCATTTGAAAGAAGAAAGTCATAGACACCTTTTTTTCTGCACCAGTAGTGACAATGCAAGTGCAAAAATAATAATATTTTTGAACTCCGCACCATCCCAGTAGGCAATATAAGGCCAGTTTTTGCAAATCAGCAGAATTGGTTTTCAAGATGCATGGCTGTGGTGTTAATATCTTCATTTGATTGGACTGCTAAATGCTAAATGTTTTGCAACAGCAATGTCAACACAAGTTGACATTGCTGCAAACACAACGCAAAAATAATGACTTCTTTCTTTCTTTAAAAACAGACCTTCATATTAAACTGGGATACAAGTATTTTAACACTGAGAAAACATACTTCACCTTTAATGTGATTCCTTGAAAGAAATGGGCATTTTCACACCATGCATCTGAAAAAGCACATCTGAAAAAGCACTAACAGGCCAATATCTCGAAAGAGGATTTTTTTCTTTAATGCAGTGATTGTGTTTTTGATAAATGAGCAGGTCTGTGCTGTTTATAAGTCATTCGGAAGCCTTACCTGCATGACTATATTAGGATGATGTTATGTAACCCAGTTTTAGCTTGCACACAAGTTTGCTCGCCTCCGAGGAATGTCAGCAGAAAATATTCTGGGTCATCTGCGCTGCGACCGCACGCTCCCATGATGCATTGTGCAGCAGTGCCTTTGTCAGAGTCAGCTGAGCGCGGGGAACTGAGCTTGCGTTGTTGGTTTGTGACTGAGTTTGTGCTGATGATTTTGCTGTGGTATTAAGATGTTTCTCCTGAATCTCATATTATGAGTTTCAGAAGAGTTCTCAGCTACATTTTTGGATTTTGCTCAGATTTGATATGATCAAGAGCCAAAGATCTCAGTTTAAAGTTATTCTCTTCACAGTAATTTTGTATGTGTCACATCTCATAAAAACATATCCCATATACCTGCTCATATATATATATATATGTATGTATGTATGTATGTGTATATATGTATGTATGTATGTATATATATATATATATACATACAGAGAGATAGATATATATATATATGTATGTTAAATGTGGCTTCATTTATTATTTTATCATTATTTTAGTATTACATTTCACTTTAATTATTACAGTGAAAACAACAGAGCTTTTTAACATAAGTATGCATGCAGAAATGAATAATGTATTGTAATTATATTTTTGGAAAACGGAATCATCCAATATATTCCCTATTCATTTATGTATTTATTTATATTTATCATTAACAAAAACAATAGACCTTTTAAATTAGTATGCATAAGATGCATAAATAAATGCATAAATAAATACATTAATTTATTATTATGTGGCAAAACAGAATCATCCAATTTCTTCCAAACAAATTTGATGTATGTATAGGCCTATTTATTTCTGCTAGCTGAAAACCATCATTGTTTTTACTGTAATGGTTAATGTGACCTGGAATTTTTTTTTTAAAAACATTTATTTTTTAAACATTTAAGACTTGATTGTCTCATTCTTATTTAATTATGGGATAGTATATGACCTGACCAGTTTTAAGATGTTCACTCGTATACTCTTATTCTATCTAAACAATTGTCTCATTTGAGTCTATTTTTTTCCCTAAACATTTTTAAGAGAAACATCTAACAAGACTTTCTGAGAGAAATGATCTTGCATGGTTTTGAGTGTATAAACATGAACACGCTCACAGATGAGGCTTCGTCGCGGTTCTTTGTAAGAAAGATCACCTGAAGCGGTTCCTGGAGAGAGTGTAGATTTTACTCAGCGTGAGTTTGGCCTCATGGAGAGAAACTGAGGCTCAGATCCAAAACCGCTTCGCTGTCTGCTGCCTACATAGGGAACTGCATAGACAGCAGATCCTCATGAGAGCGGCTGTTTACTCTTTATTCAAATAGAGTTTTCAATTTGCATTACACTAAGATGCTGTGTTTTTAAATGCATAAATACACACTTTGTAAAAAAAACACAAAGTAATTTTCTGCCATGACATTATGACAGCAATACATACATTTCTGATTTCCATTGCTTCTTACTTGTATGAGTGTGTATTGAATGCAAATAACATTCAAAAATCCAGTAATTTCCTTTTAAGCAAGTTTAATAACTGGAAATATCAAAAAACTTTATCACTCCAATCTTGCATGAAACAAATTCTAATGGTCCTTGCCGGAACTGCCTTTAAAGATATGCATTGGATTTGAAATCTACAGACGCAAATAGAAAAGTGCTATAAACACTTAAAAGTGTATCTTGCATGTTTTCTTTCCACTGGTCTAAAACTACATAAAAGCCAAATAACCCAAAATTGACTAGTGCATAAAAAAGTTTTCACCTGTTTTGTCTTGCCTTAAAATCTCCCTGCTGAGAAAACAGCTTAAACTAGACTAAAGAGGTTTTCTAGTTTCCTAACCTGTCTTGGTCTAGTGTGTTTTCTTGCGTTTTGGTGTCTGTAGGTTGTGGATCAGAGCTCTGGTGTGCGTCATCTGTTGTTTTCTCTCTGAAATGACCCGTCCTTGTGCAGGACAGAATCTTAGAGGTCAGGCTGAGGTGTGTGTGTGTGTGTGTGTTTCTGCACGTCTGCATGCATTGTTTGATGAATGCGTTCAGCATGCGGCTGTATGAAACCTCCCTCTCTAGGGTTTGTCTCCCAGCTACTGTTTCAACCCAAGCAGAAACATGAAACACTCAAGCGGACTTGAGTCTCTCGTCTCCATATTCTGTGTGAGAAAATGAAGCATCAGACTGTCAAACGTGCTGCATCACTGCACTTCTGCTGTGTGTATTTAACAGATGCTATAGGAACAAACCATATGATGATGTGAGGGGTCACTATGAATCTTGGAGTACTACACTACTATTTTTGCAGTATTGTATACTGTGCATGAAATGCACATTCATTTATACAATTTATTGCACATTGAAGTCTTTATTATATTGGTGCATAGACATCACTACTTACTACCCATCACTACTAATTTTTCTAATTTTTATTCCTGATAAAATAACTCTCAAATTTTTATATATATATATATTTATTTGTTTGCTGGTTTATTTATCTATTTGCTTGCTCGCTTGCTTTCGTATGCTATATTATATACAAGAATAGATGAATAACAGGCCTGTATCCCACAAGGCACTGCTCTTGTTTAGATGTCCCATTTCCAGGGTGACAAAAAAAAAAAAACAATTCTTGACTTTTCATCAGACTGCCCAAAGGAACATTTTTATGCCAAATTTGATTTAAAAATACCAGATAAGCCTTTTTCTTATTTTTTTAAAGATAACTGAACAGCATTAGATTTACACTTAGATTGTTTGTTTGTTTGTTTGTTTGTTTGTTTGTTTGTTTGGGGCAATGCATGAGAAAATTTTGTGCTAAAAATTTTGAACAAATAATGAAATAAATTCATTGTGACAAGCGAACAGAAACAATTGGACTTTTTTAATCTATTAAAATTGGAGTTATGAATCATGATGAACATAGGTACAAAAATACAAAATGTAAAAACATGCCAGTTTACATAGACAAATGAGCAGAAACAATTTAGCTTTATTTGTCTCCTCTTTAAAAAAAAATTCTTTACTAATTATTTGATTGGACTGCAGAAAATAGTATATATTTTAACACAAAACTGCAAAAAAATGCAAGATAACTTGATTTATTTCTGAGGTAACTGAACAGCACTTGCTAAATTAAATATGCAAGGTAGTGAGGTCATGTGACAGCAGTGTAGTAGACTGTTTGATAAGTTTCTTTTTTAATTGATGGGGCTAATACACATCAATGAACTGAGAAAACTGTAATACATTCTGTGCAAGTAGTAAATGTAGTACTAAGTAGTAGACTAATATACCATGCCGAGTGTTCTGTGCCACTTGGGCTCGTTTCCTCAAACTGCTGCAGGATTGACTGAAGCAAACAGTGTACAGGTAGATGTGAAGCGCATGTTATTTCAGTGTGAATAATGCAACAGCTGGCGTGCAGCTGCAGGCAGAGCTTAAAGAAGTTTGACTGAGTTTTACAGTCGGCTCTCACAATCTCATCAAATCTTAAGCGTTTCCTGAGAGATGGTGGCTCTCCAGCGCTCATTACAGAGCAGCACAACTGCAGGATTCATCAGGCGTAGCGCAGACTCCCTCGTTAATATTTCACAGAGGAGCACTCCTGCTCAGCGCTATTACAATGCCTAATCACTCAGATCAGAGAATAAAGCTGAATTAAAGAGACAGAGACTTTCTGAAGGATCACGTGACACTGAAGACTGGAGTGATGATGCTGAAAATTCAGCTTTGATCACAGAAATCAATTACATTTCAAAATATAGTCACATAGAAAACAGTTAATCTAAACTGTAACAATATTTCACAATTTTTAAGAGCAAAAGAGTTTGGAAAAATCTAAACTTTTGCCCCATAGTGTATAATGCATTTATAAAGTTATTAATAATGTACATTATAATGCATTATACATTTTTATAAATAATTGTAACCAAAATTAAAATCCATTATATCCAGATTCCTTGTTCCATCTGAAATCAAATGTTTTTAATGCATTACATTTTCTCAAGGTGTAACAATGTAACAATAAAGCATTATATCTGTGGTTACATTTATTAAAAAATCGTACAATGCATTGTAATGTGCATTAAAGGCATAATTAATGCTTGTATTATACATTATATATAAAGGCTTCCAGTAAAGTGTTAATGAGCAACACGTGATTCTCCCACCAGTATGTTATTCGCTGAAGAATATCTGAAGAAATTAATTACAATAATGTTTATTTATACAGCACTTCATGCAGATTGTTTCAAAGCATTAAAATACTATAACAGTGCCAATGTTGCAAAGTTCTTCAATTAAGAAACCAATTAAATCTTATCTCTACACAAGGCAACAGTGTCATCATTTAGCTGAGTTCAGTTTAATGTTGATTCAAATCAGTTCAGTAATGTGTCAATGTTGCAAAGTTCATCAAATGTAAACTAATTCAGTTCAGCTTATGTATACAGCAAATTTAAAGAATGCAATTGTCATTAGAGTTTAGTTCTAGTTTGGTTTGAATGTGTCACTGTGTGTACTATAGATAAAGTGGCTGTTGAATGTTATGAACTGGGATGTGCAGTGATGGAGTTTCAATTCCCTCCTCCATAAAACAGTGACTGTAGGATGACTGTAGTGGTTCTGAGTTTTGTTGGATGTTATAGTAGAATGTTGAATGTTATGAATTGCATGAATTGCAATCTCCCAGCAGATGTATATAGGAACACATGTGAACATGAGTGCCAGCATCTGTATGCCAGAATCCACTGACTGTGTGTGTGTGTCTCCTGAGTGCGGTGTCCTCGTGTAAGTGGCTTCATGTCCAGCCGCTGAGCTGCTGAAATATACATACACCTGCTCTCAGCATCTGCGCCGTCATCTGCTGACTGGAGCAGCCGAAAAACCACCGCCTTACAGAGAGAGAAACGGGACCAGAAAGAGATGAGACAGTGGATTTGACTTCTGAGACTCAATCACAACACTGCAAAAAATTTGTTTCTTATTTAGTATTTTTGTCTTGCTTTTTAACCAGGGTTATTATAGTGAACTAAACTAAAACCATTAAAAACCAGTTACTTAAAATATGATTAACATTTACCTAAATAAATATATAAATAAATACAATAAAATAACTTTATTTCAGCTAGTAACCAATACAATACTGTATTTCAAATTTTTTACTTGGTTTAACTAAAACTAAAACTGGAATAAAATTGAATAAAAACCTATATAGACATTAAACATTTAATTTAAAATATTTGTAGAAACTAGAATAATATCTACATTATACAAAAATAACACCGATCTAAACATTCTTGAATCAAGATTTACCTGAAGGAAAATAGCGCATTCACATTTTTTAAAAGTATTTTTATTTTAAGCATAAATTAAGTACTAAGAAACTAAGATAATTTTTCAGAAACCAAACATAATATCTCAGGTAATTGTGCTTCTCTTGATTTAAGAAAGTTTAGATGTGTACTGGAAAACAAGACAAAAATAAAATAATTTTTTTTGCAGTGCAAAGTGTCCAAGCAAAGAAGAATAATTAATTCATGAAGCATTGCAGAAGATTTTTAGTATCATTTGAAACAGAAGTTTATTTGTAAAATATTCTAACACACAATTACAAAAGCAGTGGTGCAATCTTTTGTAACATTATAAATGTTTAATTTTTAAGTAAAGTTGAATGCATCCTTGCTGAATTAAATATTAATTTCCTTTGAAATCTTACTGACCCCAGAGTTTTAAATGGTAGTGTATAGAATACTTTCATATATAATATTATCATGACAATACTGATCTAATTTTGTAAACTTTTTTTTTTACCAAGACAATATTTCTCAATAACTCTTAATAACTAAATTTAAATAAAAATTAATAAAAACTATATAGATATTTATTAGTGCTGTCAAATGATTAATCACGATTAATCACATCCAAAATAAAAGTTTTTGTTTACATACTATATGTATGTGTACTGTGTATATTTATTATGTATATATAAATACATACACATACAGTAAATATTTTGAAAATATTTACATGTATATACATTTATATATTTATATTTTCTTATATTTTATATTATATATAAATATATTTAAATATATAAACATAACATTTTTTTCTTAAATATATACATGCATGTGTTTGTAATTATATATACATAATAAATATACACAGCATACACGCATATATTATGTAAACAAAAACTTTTATTTTGGATGTGATTAATCGTGATTAATTGTTTGACAGCACTAATATTTATATAACAAAAAACTTGTTAAAAGTGACAAAAACACAATATATAGTAATTTATAATTAAAATTTAAATTTATAGAAGTTTATATTAAAATTGAATAAAAATTAATGATTTTTATTTAAAATTTAATATGAAAACAAAATATTAACATATATATATATATATATATACAATATATATATATATATATATATATATATATATATATATATATATATATATATATATATATATATATATATATATATATATATTTTTTTTTTTTTTTTTTAATCTAAATTCAATAAATAAATCTAAATTTGATTTTTGAAATTTACACAAACAAACAAACAAACAAAAAAAAGGTCTTTATATAAAGAGAATATATGGAGGTGCTTTGCCAGGGTGTCATCCTTTTTAGGGAACCTTGCCATTTAAGAAGTTTAAAAACACATTTTTTTAGGAAGCTTAGACTGTAGAGCTTTAAAATCCTTAAAGTTGTGTTCAGTTCAATCACAGTGTCACCAGGTGACCTGATCCTGTTCACATCCATCTTGAGTTCTTCATCCTGGCCGCAGTGTATTTTTCAGGTTCAGTGAGATGCACAGACCTGACGGCTGAACCGTGAGCACGTCCCGCACTAGTCTCCGTGTGTTTGATCAATGCACTGCTTGGGTCACAAGTGTCTGATTGTCACATCGGCCACCGTGGCGTCGCTCTTGTAGATGACTCGTCCCTGTGGAGCTCAAACCCTGTACTGCATATGTTAATCAAACCCAATTACCCATAATTGAATGTCTCCATTTTGCTTCTAATCAATAGCGACACGGCGAGTGAAGGCACGGCGAGGGAATAAATTTGCTGTGATTCCTGTAATTGATGGCGCCCTTGTCACAGGGGGAGAAATGAATCCACCTGCGGACCGAGAGGATATTCGCTGCCTGATTTTAATGCAAATCATTTTTACTCGAGCTGATTTTTGCTTATTGATCAGTTCAGTGTCTAAAAGAGATGCATTTGTCAAGATAACGTGAGCTCGCTCTAGTTAACAGATAAGTGGATATTCATAGGAATAAGTGGAGGAATTAAAAACGCTGGTGACATTCGTGAGTGTCTCATTAGTCACTTTAATTGACTTATAAAATGTCTGTTTAATGAAGATATATCTACCGGCCTACAAGTGAAAACAAACCTCCAATCAGTTAATCTGAATCGAATGAATCTAGGAGACGATCCTCAATACGATCAATAAAGACGAGAGGGCAGAAGAGTTACAACCTTTTATTGGAAGTTATGTCTCTCTGGACTCATTTTTCATTTGTTCCCTCGAGTTAATATTTTAATATATTTTAATGTAATATAGTTAATGTTTTCTTTGAACTGCTTTAGTGGTTGATGTGACTAAATGGATTGCAAACACTCAAAAGGTTAAAGGTCATTAAGAAACGCACAGTTTTACATTTTACAAATGTAGAAATGTAGTTCGTCAAGCTACTCAATTTAAAGTAGTTCAACTACTGTCAAGCTACCATATTGAAAAAAGTATTACAGTAAAGTAGCTAAAAATAAAAGTACAATGAGAGCATTGAAGCTCATATATTTATATATTTTGAAATGTACACTACCAGTCAAACCTTTTTGAACAGTGAAAGTTTTAATATTTTTAAAGAAGTCTCTTATGCTCACCAGGCCTGCATTTGTTTGATCCATGATACAACAAAAACAACAATATTGTGAAATATTTTTACTATTTAAAATAACTGCTTTCTATTTAAATATATTTAAAAATGTTATTTATTCCTGTGATCAAAGCTAAATTGTCAGCATTTGGATCATATAAATGCAGGCTTGGTGAGCAGAAGAGAATTCTTAAAAAAAAAAAAAAAAAAAAAAATTGACTGGTAGTGTATAACAATGCAATGTAATATGTAATTCCATAATTTAAGAGCAGTATTTGTAGCACAAAAACAATGACAGTTGTAGAAAAAAAAAAAAAAATTATAATAATTTTGCAAAACAAATTTTAGAACAAACATGAAATCCCATTTAACACTATAAGCATGTATTTATTTGTATATATTTGATTTTCATTTTCTTTTTCTTTTCTTATTTGCTAAAAAGAGTGTGAATACATATAAAATATATAAGATGAAATGTAACAAACTGTAATTTTGTTTTGCAAAATCAAGTAATTGGCTTTTATATTGTCTAAATAAATAAATACAAATCTCAATCCAATCTCAGTCTCAAGCTAGTTGTGTGATTTTGCAAAACAATGTGTGTGTGGGTGTGTGTATGCATATGTATATAATTACGTTATACACTGAACAAAATTAGAAATGCCCCAATTTTTCATGAGCTGAACTCAAAGATCTAAGACTTTTTCTATGTACACAAAAGGCCGATTTCTCTCAAATATTGTTCACAAATCTGTTTAAATCTGTGCTAGTGAGTACTTCTCCTTTGCCGAGATAATCCATCCACCTCACAGGTGTGGCATATCAAGAAGCTGATTAGACAGCATGATTATTGCACAGGTGTGCCTTAGGCTGGCCACAATAAAAGGTCACTCGAAAATGTGCATGAGTCTGCAACAATCGGTTTGCATAACCAAAGAATTTCTGCACAAACTGTCAGAAACCGTCTCAGGGAAGCTCATCTGCATGCTCGTCATCCTCATCGGGGTCTCAACCTGACTGCAGTTCGTCATCGTAACCGACCTGAGTGGGCAAATGCTCACATTCGATGTCATCTGGCACTTTGGAGAGGTGTTCTCTTCAAGGATGAATCCTGGTTTTCACTGTATAGGGCAGATGGCTGACAGTGTGCATGGCATTGTGTGGGTGAGCGGTTTGCTGATGTCAACGTTGTGGATCAAGTCCCCATGGTGGCAGTGGGGTTATGGTATGGGCAATTGTATGTTATGGACAGCGAACACAGGTGCATTTTATTGATGGCATTTTGAATGCACAGAGATACGGTGACGAGATCCTGAGGCCCATTGTTGTGCCAGTCATCCACGAACATCACCTCATGTTGCAGCATGATAATGCACAGCCCCATGTTGCAAGGATCTGTACATAATTCCTGGAAGCTGAAAACATCCCAGTTCTTGCATAGCCAGGATACTCACCGGACATGTCACCCACTGATCATGTTTGGGATGCTCTGGATCGGCGTATACGACAGCATGTTCCAGTTCCTGCCAATATCCAGCAACTTCACACAGCCAAGTGAAGTGCTCACTAACACAGATTTAGACAGATTTGTGAACAATATTTGAGAGAAATAGGCCTTTTGTGTACATAGAAAAAGTCTTGAGTTCAGCTCATGAAAAATGGGGGCAAAAACAAAAGTGTTGCGTTTATAATTTTGTTCAGTGTATATCAAAATAATGTGATGTTGAACTGATGAAAAGGTTGCTTCGTCTATTTTTAAAACAGATGAAGCTATTTATACATTATTTAAAATGTAAATTTAAAACTATTTATACAATATTTAAAATGTAATTAAATTGAACACGTACACAAATTATTATATACAAAAAAGATTATAAATAAATTAAAATATATAAAGATACTATAAAACAAATTAAATGAATAAAATAAAAACATTATTAAAAAATTTTAATAATTTAAAATTTTGTTTAAAAATGTTGTACAATTTTTAATAATTTAACAATTCCTCTGTTTTCAGAACAATTCATCAGCAATTAAAGTTTTTTTTAGCAACTATTTTTCATCAGATTTGCATTTTTTTTGCATCTGTAGTTTTAAGTCCTCCTCAGGCTCCCTTGTACATCTTTTTATTTATTTATTTATTTTTTGATTGCAGTAAAATTGATATTTCCCTTTTAAATAGCTTTAACTTTTAACTTTAATGTTTTGAATCTGTAGCTTTACAGGTAAAGAAATGCTCTCATAAGCTCCTTTCTCTTATGTAGCATTGCAAAGTCTGATTTATTCATTCCAAAACGGTTAATATGCAGGATTTTAAATTTTTTTTGTAGCAAAATATTTGCAGCAGCATGTTTTAAACTCTTCCTCAATGCATATTTCCCCTTTAAATAGCTGTAACATTTTGTCAGCAGCTTGTGGAGTTGATAACTAATTACTCAAATGCTAGCTTGACCTGTTTAACTGCTTCAGTCTGCGAGAAGCTTGTAGTTTGACGCGTTGCAGCTTCCCCAGCACAATAATGCTCATGATGAATGACTCATGAAAGCATTATGTTTTTCCTAATTAGTTTTCAGGAATCAGTGCAAATGCTGCAAACTCAACGCTGTCAGCTGGAGGAAGATAAAGGATCCGCAACGCTGTCAGCTGGAGGAAGTTTAATTATTATGATTTTGTTGTTGTTGTAGTTTTCGTCTTTCTGTCCGGTTTGCACTGCCTGCTTCATCCTGGAGAGGGTAGAGAGAGGAGATGCTCTGTTTCCATGCGGCTCTGTGCGCTCAGCACTTTTCAGGCGGTGAGTGTAAGAGGCCCCAGGGAATGCAGCAGTTTCCTGTGAGGAGCGTCGCCTGCCGTCCCCCTGTAATCGATTCCAGGTACCGCAGAACCATATTCTTAAAAAGAAGGATATTAACTGTCAGCACAACCCACATACTTACACACATACAGGAGCAGAGGGATGAGAGTAAATTGGCCCTCAGGAAAGCTCTCATCTTGCATGTTGCGGTGTGGTTTCGAGACAAATGAACGACACTTTGTCCTGCCATGTCTCGCACTGCGAACTCTGTGGATCAATAATTCTTTTCTCTTTAATTTAATTGCGTGTACTGTCCTCTCTGTTCATCTGGCTTCTGCTGCTCTGAGAGCATTGGCAAAGAATCAGATATTTTAAAGGTTATAAAAGCACTTTATATAAAACATCTCCGGCTCTTTGACCTGTGTTGCTCTGCTGCAGGTGTGTCTGAGAGAGATGAGGCCTGTTTCACATCCTGAGGTCTTAGTGTCTGATTCCAGGGTTTGGTTGTGTCTGATGATAGGATTCTGATTAATCGGTATTATAGGGTTTTGAAATGTGGTGTTATTGGCTTCTTTTGTGTCTGATTTAGAATGCCTGGTTGCAATGTTCTGGTTTATATAACTTTAGTTTTTCAGATTGTAGGGTTTTAGACTGATTATAATGTACTAGTTTTGGTTATCAGTTCTGATTATAATGTTGTAGTTTGTCTGATACTAGAGTTTAGTCTATCTGATAATGTTGTGGTTTGTCTGATTTCAGGGTTTTAATATAAAAATTCTAATTATTATATTGTTTTTTGTCTAATAATGTTGCAGTCTGTCTAATACTAGAGTTTAGTCTGTCTGATTATAATGTTGTAGTTTGTCTAATAGAGTTTAGTTTGTCTGGTAATGTTGTAGCTTGTCTGAAACTAGAGTTTAGTCTGTGTAATAATGTTGCAGTTTAGTCTGTCTGATAATGTTGTAGTTTGTCTAATACTAGAGCTTAGTCTGTCTGCTAATGTTGTAGTGTGTCTAAAACTAGAGTTTAGTCTGTCTTATAGTGTAGTTTGTCTAATACTAGAGTTTAGTCTGTCTGATAATGTTGTAGTTTGTCTAAAACTAGAGTTTAGTCTGTCTGATAGTGTAGTTTGTCTAATACTAGAGTTTAGTCTGTCTGATAATGTTGTAGTTTGTCTAATACTAGAGTTTAGTCTGTCTGATAATGTTGTAGTTTGTCTAATACTAGAGTTTAGTCTGTCTGATAATGTTGTAGTTTGTATAATACTAGAGTTTAGTCTGTCTGATAATGTTGTAGTTTGTCTAATACTAGAGTTTAGTCTGTCTGATAATGTTGTAGTTTGTCTAATACTGGAGTTTAGTCTGTCTGATAATGTTGTAGTGTGTCTAAAACTAGAGTTTAGTATGTCTGATAGTGTAGTTTGTCTAATACTAGTGTTTAGTTTGTCTGATAATGTTGTAGTTTGTCTAATACTAGAGTTTAGTCTGTCTGATAATGTTGTAGTGTGTCTAAAACTAGAGTTTAGTATGTCTGATAGTGTAGTTTGTCTAATACTAGTGTTTAGTTTGTCTGATAATGTTGTAGTTTGTCTAATACTAGAGTTTAGTCTGTCTGATAATGTTGTAGTTTGTCTAATACTAGAGTTTAGTCCGTCTGATAATGTTGTAGTGTGTCTAAAACTAGAGTTTAGTAGTCTGTCTGATAGTGTAGTTTGTCTAATACTAGAGTTTAGTCTGTCTGATAATGTTGTAGTTTGTCTAATACTAGAGTTTAGTCTGTCTGATAATGTTGTAGTTTGTCTAATACTAGAGTTTAGTCTGTCTGATAATGTTGTAGTGTGTCTAAAACTAGAGTTTAGTCTGTCTGATAATGTTGTAGTGTGTCTAAAACTAGAGTTTAGTCTGTCTGATAGTGTAGTTTGTCTAATACTAGAGTTTAGTCTGTCTGATAATGTATTTTGTATAATACTAGAGTTTAGTCTGTCTGATAATGTTGTAGTTTGTCTAATAATAGAATTAAGTCTGTCTGATAATTTTGTAGTTTGTCTAATACTAGAGTTTAGTCTGTCTTCTAATGTTGTAGTGTGTCTAATACTAGAGTTTAGTCTGTCTGATAATGTTGTAGTGTGTCTAAAACTAGAGTTTAGTATGTCTGATAGTGTAGTTTGTCTAATACTAGAGTTTAGTCTGTCTGCTAATGTTGTAGTGTGTCTAAAACTAGAGTTTAGTCTGTCTGATAGTGTAGTTTGTCTAATACTAGAGTTTAGTCTGTCTGATAATGTTGTATTTTGTATAATACTAGAGTTTAGTCTGTCTGATAATGTTGTAGTTTGTCTAATACTGGAGTTTAGTCTGTCTGATAATGTTGTAGTGTGTCTAAAACTAGAGTTTAGTATGTCTGATAGTGTAGTTTGTCTAATAGTAGAGTTTAGTCTGTCTGATAATGTTGTAGTTTGTATAATACTAGAGTTTAGTCTGTCTGATAATGTTGTAGTTTGTCTAATAATAGAATTAAGTCTGTCTGATAATGTTGTAGTTTGTCTAATACTAGAGTTTAGTCTGTCTAATTATGTTGTTATTTGTATAATACTTGTTTAGTCTGTCTGATAATGAAGTTTGTCTAATACTAGAGTTTAGTCTGTCTAATAATGTTGTAGATTGTCTGTTACTAGTTTAGTCTCTTTGCATATAATGTTGTAGTTTAGTCTGTCTAATAATGTTGTAGTTTGTCTAATACTATACTTTAGCCTGTATGGTTATGAAGTTGTAGTTTAGTCTGTCTGATAATGTTGTAGTTTGTCTGATACTAGAGTTTAGGCTGTCTGATTATATGTTGGTTTTTGTCTGATTTTAGAACTCTAGTCTGGATTTTTGTAGTCTTGTAGCTTTTTATGTTTATACTTATATAAGATTATACTTATTATATTTATGGTATTAGATGGTCTAATAACAGTGTTCTTAATAATAATGTTTTAGTTTGTCTTATAAAGTTCTAATTTCTGTCACTCTTTTGTTCTAGATTTTTATGATTACGTGATTCTCATTTTCTGAAGTTTGATTTTGAATTTCTAGTTCATATAATTATCATGTTGTAGTTGGTATGAATATAATCTAGTTTTTTATTATAGTGTTCTAGGATTTCTCCATGTGTAGTTCTAAACTGAATACAGTGTTGTAGCTTTTATAATAGGGGTTTAGACTGCCTTATGATAATGTTCTAGTTTATTATTTTGTGGTTCTTCTCTTTATTTAATGTTCAGGACTGTCTGATTTGTATAACTACAGTGTTCTATTTTGCATGATGCTTGATTATGCTGTAGTTTGTTTTAGTTAGTCTGATTATGTTCTGGTTTTTTCTGATTATATTGTTTGTTTTTCTGATTATAATCTGATTATAACATACTGTTTTTTATGACTGTAATGTTTGTCTGATTATATTGCTGTAGTTTGTCTGATTATAGGGTTCCAGTAAGAACTATTAAACATGTCTTTGTGTGTGTGATATAGACAATCATCATTGTTAAATGACACATTTCAATTGACTAAAGAAAGAATTGAAGAGTTTGGCATGGTTTCTCACCTCTAACAATGAGCCCTGCAGCTCTATGGTTTTTATTACATTTCAGATATCTGCTCTGCTGTATAGACACTGTATTTTAATAACATTCTTGAGAACTGAATGGCTCATAAATTTCTGAGCATTTGTATCTGTTGCCAAGCAATTTAAAAAAGCAAAAACAAATCAGCTATGAACAAACAAAGACTGTGAGAAAATACTCTGACTAACAGTGAAAATGATCTATCTGTTGTTATCTAAAATGTTCATGAATTACAAGAATGGGCACCAAAAAAGTATCATGACTTGGTCTATATGACTCAGGGACAATTTTCAAATCTTCTAGAGTCATATAATGCTTTGAGGAAAATCTTACCCTTCCAGTCTAGAAGATTCTTGAACAAATCATTCTTTTGAGTCAAATATTTTCAATTGATTCAAATGAAAAAACAAACGAGTTCATGAATCGGACTGATCCTATTCAAATCGCTGATTTAATGGACCAATCACAGCTCAACAGCTTGAGGTTAACAGCTCAATGGAAAGATGATCAGTAAGTAAATAGTTAAATTTCAGTATTTTCCTCACACAAAGCATAATTTGATTAGATACTTTCATGGCGTGTTGCATAATTTTTGAGTCTTTCTGTCCCCATCCATTCTATTTGCATAGAAACAAACAACCATTTTCACCAAAGAACAATAAGAGAGTGAGTAAATGATGACAGATTTTATATTTTTGGTTGAACTAACTCTTTAAAGTGAACATGCATACACTATCAGCTGTGAATCACTATTTCGGGCGAGTCGCTCTCTCATTCTGGGACACTGTAAATCTTAAAAGGGTCTCCTGCTGAAAGAGAGAGAAAGAGAGATGTCTTCACTAGTCAGGGCGATTTATGGGCTCAGGCCTCTCTGAGTAACAACTTATAATAGAGCTTCAGCCAGATAGACAAATCAGTTTGTGTGTGTGTGTGTTTCCACAAAACAGAATACACACAAATTAATGCAGAGTTCAGATGTTTTGTAGCATCCTCTCTTCCTGTCTGTTAACATGACACTTCCTCTTTCTGCACTTACTGTAACTAACCTGCTAAAATTGACCTGTTGAAATCTGATCTTGACATCTGATCTTGTCCGAGCCGGATCTGTTCACTGAGAAATCTCAGATCAGTCCTTGAATCTGACCAGCTCAAAAATCTATGGAAGCTTGTTTCCGCCACAGAATCTAAAAATAAAAATGTAATTGCAACTTTTTATCTCACAATTCTGACTTTTGTTTTCTTTTTTTCAGAATTGTGAGTTTGTTTCCCAATTGCAAGTTATAAAGTCATAATTGTGCATTTACTACTCAGAATTTAGATATTTTTTCAGAATTATGAGTTTACATCTTGCAGTTCTCACTCTTTTCTCTTTTTCCCAGAGTTTAAATTGGAGTTTATATCTTGCGCACCCCCACCCCCCGCCAGAATGAATGAATGAATGAACAAACAAATGAACTAACAATTGAATGAATGAATGATAAAGTTAATTGCAACTTTTTATTTCACAATTTTGACTTTTTTCCTCACAATCGCAAGTGTTTATCTTGCAATTGGTTTTTATAATTGGATTCTTATTCTATATTTTGATTTCTCTACATCTCGATAGACCTACAAAACTCTGAGTTTGTAAAAAAAAAAAACTGAATGGTCACAAAACGTTGCACGTTTAACTTTTTTATTTTTTTACCCTGTGGTGGAAACAAACTTCCATAGAAGTCTGCTTGTTACCAGCAATTAAAATCAAATTCATGAGCACAAAGAAATACGGATGGAGGGAATCCAGTATATATGAGTAAAGTATTTTACATATAAAATACAATGTATTTAACACCCAAGCAACCTAATGTGATTGTAGTTTAGTTTTGTTGCGGCAATAGCATGAGTGTGATGTAGGCGTACTGTATCTGTGGAGAAAACATGAGGAAGCTCCTTGAAAACAATCAGTAGTTTTATAATTCTGTTTGCTGATATAGTGGCACAAAAATTACACAGTTTACTTTTAATAGAGAGAAAGAGAAGGAAAGAAAGCATAGCAGAGACTAGTGAAAACCGATCCTACAACAAGCCAGCAGAGAAATGAGTCGGAGGAGCGCAGAGATTCGGTCATTACTCTTCTTTCCTTTGAATAACACAATTAAAAGAGGGAAATTGTGCCGAAGCGCTGCGAGTATCTATCCTCTGTGCCTTGATAAAGACTGTGTTCAATCTCGCTCTGCAGGCAGGACAGCCGTATTAACACACTGCGGAACGCCTGCAGAATTGGGGAATATTTCATGTAAAAATGCTCTTGACATGCTATTAAGGTGAATTAGCTTGAGCCACTTGACTGTAAATGTTCTGATTAAGCTGCCGCAGCAGCTGTGTGTGTGTGTGTGTGTGTGTGTGTGTGTGTGTGTGTGTGTGTGTGTGTGTGTGCGCGGCTGACAGGGTTCAGCTTAACGTCTCTCACACAGTAAGGTGTGTGGAGAGGATTTTTAAAATGGTGTTCTGCTAAAAGCCCAGTGAGTGAATAACAGAAGCTGAGAAACTGGATCTCCTGTCTGTTATGAGCTGAGAGCTGCAGCGTCTCGACCTGACAGCGGCTGTCCAATAATTCCATTAGCAGAGAGGATCTTAAAGAGAGAATCACACTTCTGTTGTCATTTTCTCACCCTCATGTCATCTATACACAGTGTTTGAATTCTACCATGAAAAATCTTAAATGTCGATTAGAATGTTTGAGCTTCTGTTATCTGTAGTGATGAATGTGTGTTAAAAAATAAAATAAAAGAATGACTGTTTTCAGACAGGTTTTCTATATCTATCCATCTATCTATCCATCCATCCATCCATCCATCCATCCATCCATCCATCCATCCATCCATCCATCCATCTAAAAATATTGAAGTATGTGCAAACAGAAAGGGCAAAAAATTGGATGTGTGTTAAATTATGGGCTTTAGACATTAGTGCTTGTAGTGTAAATACAGCCAGAAGGATATTATGGTGGTGCACAGGAAAATTATGTTAAAGTGTAATTTTCTTTGAGAGAGAGAGACAGAGATGCTTTGAACCTGTGATAAACTCTAGACGGACTGGTGGAAACCCTTCAAGAGCTGCTTGACTGCTTTTATCTTTCCTGCCATAATTAAACCTGACTCTCCCTCTAATGACACATGACACTATTACAGTCATCCTGAATCTCACTCGAGTGATGCTGTCTCTCTCCCGCTCAGTGCTTTATAGGTGAGCTGGATAAGATTCCCTCGTCTTTTATTGTACTATTTTTTTAAATAGCAGAACGCTCCACATATTAGCGCACAACGTGATTTTATTATTCGCTGTACAAACGGTTCAGATAAGACACGACAACATAAAATAAGTGAGGATGTCAGCGGACTGTGTATCTTCCGTGTGGCTGGAGGGCAGATAATGGACGAGAAGCCCAGGGATCGATGTACTTGCCTCAGCCTGCAGAGTTATTTGAGCTAACGTCAGTGGAAAGCTGACAGTCCACTCTAATGCGGCCAGTTCAAGTTGCAGAAAGCGCAGGATGAGCAGACAGAGGAGAATCCATTCTGAGTTCAACCTAATGCACTCGTTCATTGAACAGCACTCGGCCAGACTGTAATTGAAGGAGAGGATGTTCTGAGACCCTCGAGGACATAAACGGCCCTCAGCTGTCTGTCTGGCTGGCTATCTATATATCTATCTATCTATTGTTCTGTCCATTGTCTGTCTGTCTGTCTGTCTGTCTGTCTATCTATCTATCTATCTATCTATTGTTCTGTTCACTATCTATCTATCTATCTATCTATCTATCTATCTATCTATCTATCTATCTATCTATCTATCTATCTATCTATCTATCTATCTATCTATTGTTCTGTCCATCGTCTGTCTGTCTGTCTGTCTGTCTGTCTATCTATCTATCTATCTGTTGTTCTGTTCATTGTCTATCTATCTATCTATCTATCTATCTATCTATCTATCTATCTATCTATCTATCTATCTATCTATCTATCTATCTATCTATCTATCTATCTATCTATCTATCTATCTATCTGTTGTTGTTCATTGTCTATCTATCTATCTATCTATCTATCTATCTATCTATCTATCTATCTATCTATCTATCTATCTATCTATCTATCTATCTATCTATCTATCTCTCTCTCTATCTATCTATCTATCTATCTATCTATCTATTTATCTATCTATCTATCTATTGTTCTGTCCATCGTCTGTCTGTCTGTCTGTCTGTCTGTCTGTCTGTCTGTCTGTTTGTATTTTTAATTATATTTTTAATCTGTCTATCTATCTATCTATCTATCTATTGTTATAAGTTTTTTATGTTTGTCTGTATTTCTTTTTTTATATCTATCTATCTATCTATCTATCTATCTATCTATCTATCTATTGTTCTGTCCATCGTCTGTCTGTCTGTCTGTCTGTCTGTCTGTCTGTCTGTCTGTCTGTCTGTCTGTCTATCTATCTATCTATCTATCTATCTGTTTGTTTGTCTATCTATCTATCTATCTATCTATCTATCTATCTATCTATCTATCTATCTATCTATCTATCTATCTATCTATCTATCTATCTATCTATCTGTTGTTATATCTATCTATCTATCTATCTATCTATCTATCTATCTATCTATCTATCTATCTATCTATCTATCTATCTATCTATCTATCTATCTATCTATTGTTCTGTCCATCGTCTGTCTGTCTGTCTATCTAACTATCTATCTATCTATCGTTCTATCGTTCTATCTATCGTTCTGTCCATTGTCTGTCCGTCCATCCGTCCGTCCATCCATCCATCCATCCATCCATCCATCCATCCATCCATCCATCCATCCATCTATTGTTCTGTTCATTGTCTATCTATCTATCTATCTATCTATCTATCTATCTATCTATCTATCTATCTATTGTTCTGTCCATTGTCTGTCTGTCTGTCTCTCTGTCTGTCTGTCTGTCTATCTATCTATCTATCTATCGTTCATCGTTCTATCTATCGTTCTGTCCATTGTCTGTCTGTCTATTGTTCTGTCCATCCATCTTCCTAACCATCTGCTCATCTTTGAGTCAAATGAGAGTATTCAAGGTTTTAATAAATAAACCTAATTGACTGAAATAGTTGTGAGAGGTCAGGTCAAAGGTCATTGATGTATGTACAGTTGTTGACGCATTGCTGCTCTTTACTGCTGCTTATTGACTCTCATGGCTCATCATAATCCATCTTTAGTAGGATTGTTTTTGGCTCTGAAGGTCGTTTTCATCCATATCTCCAAAAGATCTGAAAGGGGTTTCGTTCCCGATAAGATACCACAAACATTTTCTGCACCTTCTGCAGATGAACTACATTTTCTGCAGGTTGCACATTTTACAAGGATTGCACACGATAATGTAAACCATACCTGTGAACATGCATCAGAGGTGTGTGTGTGTGTGTGTGTGTGTGTGTGTGTGTGTGCGCATCTCTGCAGCAATGAGCACGATGTGCCTGATCGCCCTCATCAGGGACTGTTGAATCGATTGGTTGGGAAAATGCTGAAAGAGCACCAGTTTCTCTGTCACACTTTCCTTCTTGCTGGACCTTAAGATGTTCACAGCAGTGTTGTTTTTGGAGAACAAATCAGGCACTTCACATGTGGTCACCCACTGATCTTGCTCCATGTGTTTGTGTTTGTTCCAGCTGTCTGGCACATGTGATGCGCTCCAAATGTTGTCTGCATATGATATTGATTAAGTGTTTGTGTTTGTTGGTCAAATTATATTAAAATATATATTAAAATATATTTAAAATAATACATTTAAATATATTTAAATACTTTAAATATGTATTTAATTTAAATAAAATGATTTAGTATAATTAATTTTATTTTCCACTGTGTCTCTGATGCATAAAAACAGTGTATGGTGTTGTATTTGTAAAGATAATCTGATACATGCATGATGGTATGTTGGATAATGACAAATTCTTTCACTCCTATAGACATAAATGATGTAAACATGCTTCATAAATACTATAAAATCTTGCTCCAGGACAGTGAAAGTGTTTATCAGTCTGTGCTGCATCTATTAACGGCCCCGGGAGATCTGCTTCTTTGTTACGTGTGAATTTTTAATAATTTCTTCAACGGCAACCGGCAGCGTGCTTAAGGACGTCCGGCTATAAATATATCAATCACAGACTCATTAATGAGCCAGGAACACTTTAAGAACAGACCAGCATTACAATCACATTAAAGGTGTCATTTTGCAGTGTTGATTGTAAGTCCTTGAAATGCTTCTGTCAAACAGACATACAAATCTGATACGAATATCTGCCAAAGCTGACTGCTCCTGTGATAAAGATCTCACGGTAATTAAATGAGTGTCGGGTGTTGGATCATCATGTCTTTCGCTGATGAATAAAGCAGCATACAGCTAAAAACATATGCAGAGCTAAGCTTACACTGCTAAATCATGATGTGTGTGTGTGTGTGTGTGTGTGTGTGTGTGTGTGTGTGTGTGTGTGTGTGTGTGTGTGTGTGTTTGTTTTCCTTTAGTCTGCTGGTTGTGTCCTCAGATTTTCAGTTTCCTTCATGTCTCAGTCTCACCTTGAGACAACCTTACTAACATGAGTGCTATCTATCAAGACAAGGTTACATAATATCCTGTGTCTCTCTGTAAAACTCAATTAATCAATCAGTCAATCAGACACAAGGGAAACTCTCACAAAGCCGCCCTGGAAATGTTTTCTCATACAACACCAAAACATCTCTGATCTCATTTTCTTAGTCTTTGCAAGAAGTCTCTTCTGCTACACATTTATTCGATCAATCATTCACTAAAATCAGTTATCTATCTATCTATCTATCTATCTATCTATCTATCTATCTATCTATCTATCTATCTATCTATTGTTTTATTCCCGCTGTGATGTGCTCCATCATTTTTCACTTTGCCGGAGGATTTTGATAAACCGTTCTTATAACAAAGATGCATCTTTAAGGTCGAGTGGAGGAAACTCCAAATAAAAAATTGATTTAAATCTGATTATGTCATGAAGCTGAATGAGATTATTCATCAGTATTCCTGAGACATGCCTCCATCCTCCTCCAACCCCCTCCTTTCCTCACAATTGATCTCGGGTGAGTTTGCCCCGGTAACCGGCCGGAGTCTGTGTCAGCCATCAGGCTGGTTTGTCAAGCACAGAAAAGCTTTTTTCAGTCACACGTTTCTGCCTGATTCTTTAATTATTTTTCACGATGACGCAGCACATCTCAACAGATGGCACACTTGGCTCCTTTTGGACGTTCTGCACGTCAGGCTCTTTCGTGAGCGTCTGATGAAGAGCAGCGGCCCGTTGTCCTACAGCAGACCAGCTCTGTGTTTGATTTGTTTGAGTCTTGCCAGCAGAACCTCAATAAAGGCCTGGCATGGCCTGAACCGAGAGCTCCCGAAGGCAGTCGTCCTGTGGAAGCGAGGATGATTGTTGAGTCATTTGCAGGTGATCTGAGCACTTCAGAAAGCTTTAAATCTTACAAGAGCGTTTGTGTGGGTGATTGTTGTGTTGTATGTAGTTGATCTTGTCTGTGCACCGTCATCACCCAGAGGAGATGTTTATTGCTCAGAGGTTGCTCTTTCAGAGCTCTGGAGGTCTCAGTTGTGTTTCAGAACATAAAATTCCTCAGGGGAAATAAAAACAGACAAATGAGTCTGACATACATTAAGAGGACAGAAATACGGTATAAAATGAATGTGGAGCAGTTCAGATTATTTGATGCTGGACAAAAATATTGAAAAATATTATATAATTTTATGTGGTTTTGTCATTTTTGTGAGTAGTAGAATATATATAGTTATATATAGTGGTACATTGTGTGTGTGCAATCCCATAAATAAATAAATCACAATACATTTGAAATAAATGCAAACAGTGAAGCTCAATGAAATATATATTTGAAATAGAAAACGTATTTAGTTTGAACCTTCATATTTCAAAATATATTTCGGGGACAAGAAAAATACATTTACAGTCTTTCTTTGGGTAAATATATTTTGAAACATTTTTGCAAATATATTTTTTTGGCCTTTATTGTATGTTTTGGAAGGCTTCTTTTAAATGTATATTTTCAGAAATATATAAAGATGCCCCCAAAAAATCGGTTAGAGAATATATTTACATAAATATATTTTGAGACATATTTTAGCAAATATACGTACATGCATACATACACTCACACAAACATACATACATACATACATACATACATTATATATAGGCCATTTAAAATTTAATTTTATTTTTTATATTTGCTGTATGGGATCTGTGTTCACAAATCTGTATTTGTTTGAACCAAGGTTTTATACAGTGTGGTTTTAACTGAGAATAATGACTGTGAACATTTTTATTTTCTTCATTGATTCTCTGCAGTTATGACTTGTTGTCAAATCATTTACAGATCTTTAAAAATCAGTTTGATACAGGAGGAAAAAACAATTAAAAGCATTTGTGTTAACTGAAATAAAGCTGAAACAAAATAAAATATAAATATAAGATGAAAAACTTGAAATAAAAATTATAAATGTTGATTGCAAAATCACAAAATTAGGATAAATGTGACTAAATAAAAATAAAAGCTAATTCAAATTATGAATAAACAAAAATATCTTGCTTCCTAATGTAATTGTCTAATAAACCTGGAATGATGTATTTGTGTCTTAGAATTGTTTTTACTTTTCTATTGTATGTCGCTTTGGGGATAAAGCATCTGCTAAATGTAAATGTAACCTACATATTAGCATAAATGGACATTGGTTCTGATGGTACCTCATAGTTTCTTTTACATTTCCAGCAGTGTTTATAACATATTTTAGAGTAGCTGGGTGAAAAAAAGTCAATTTAACTAGATTGTATTCCTACTTTTTCATATTTAATGAAATAACCAGCATTTATGTTGACTCGTTTGACATCTTGAGCTTGCAGTGCATTCTGGGATTGGTTTATCTAGCTCAGCTCATTTGTTTTTGAAAGAATGTGATTGTAAAGAGATCTCAGTTGTGATTTGTTGTTCTTATGGCCTCGTTTCTTACATGAGAGGCTTTTGAATAAAGCAGGCGATTAGCCTACGGATCCAGTGTGGCAATTACACAGACACCGACAGGAACGCACGATCTTTGCATGTGCCCACACACTCGTTTAGTGCTTTCCACCCGCTTTCTCAGACAGTCACCCTCACCCTGTGCTTCTTTAAACAGAGATTCATTGAGCCGCAGCTCCGGATCAAAGCGCACTGTTGCTGCTCCAGCTGAATATTCATGAGGTTTCCATCTTGGTGACATGCTCAGAAGAGCCGTGCCATGTTTTTAACCTCTGGATGACTCGACTGAATCACCTGCTTTATTTAGAAAAGCGTGAGAGACTGAAAGAGATATGGATGACTGGACTGGGTGGGGTGGTTTGTTTGTGATAGTTTGTGTAGAAGAGAGTGAGTGAATGTGATTGTCTTGAAGGGGCTGGGTGATATTGTGATACTGATAAAAAGACATGCTTTGACACGGCTAAAAACTCACTCATAACCTCAGCGCGCCTTACAGCTCAACTGCCCCTAACCAAGAGCTAATCAGCTCCCGCAGCCTGAGGGGACATCCGGGTGTCAACGACATGCCTAAACCAATGCCACACACACACTTATACATAGAAACACTAAAAAATGCTCCTGGGTGAATGTCATGAAAACATGCACAGGTCACGTTTCAACCCAGAAACTAAATAATAAAAAAAACAATACTATTAAAAAAATAATATTTCAAACAATTTTATGAACATTAAGATTATTTTTTTTTTTTTTGCATTTTGCATGTATATATATATATATATATAGATAGATAGATAGATAGATAGATAGATATACAGAGAGATATTTATTTATTTATTTATTTTAAAGATACTTTTAAAAATCTTTTTATTTTCTGTTTTATTTTAATGTTTTATTTTAATGACTCTCTTCACTGTAATGTGTCTGGACATTTTTATTTTTATTTATTTATTTTTTAATTCTCACCCCAAAAATAAAATAAAAATACAAAATAATATTATTCATAAAGAAAATGAAGCATTTATAGGATTTTTTTTTATGATTGATTGATTGATTTCAATAACCATTAAACATTTTCTCCTCAGTGTCTCTTTACCGTAATGTGTGTGGATATTTTAATTTTGAGTTTTATTTTGTATTTCTCATTATTGTCAATGATGGCTCCCTGAAAGAAAAAAAAAAGAAATTTTAAAATATTTTTCAATAAGAAAATGTTTTATTTCTTTTGCATTGTGACAGTTTTATTCCCTATTTAACGATTATTAAAATTTTTCCCTAAAAAATCTTGAATGTGTCTGGACATTTTACTGTAGAGTTTTATTAGTAATTCTTTTTATTGTCAATGCTTGTTTTACCCTGAAAAAAAAAGAAAGAAATAAAAACACATTTTTCATTAAGAAAATGGAGGATATTTTCAGGAACGTTTAGTTTAGTTTTTTTTTTTTTTTTTTTTTATTGTGAAATTATTTTAACTTTTTAATTAAACACATTCTACCCTCAAAATCTTTTTACTGTAATGCATCTGGACATTCTACTACTCATTATTGTCAATTATTGTCACCATTTTACACCAACATAAACTAAAATATTTTGCATGAAGAAAATTAAGCATTTTAAATCAAGATTTTTATTGCATTGTGACATTATTATTAGTAGTTGTAGTAGTAGTAATGTTGTTTTTATTTTTATTATTTTTAGTAGTAGTAGTATTTCCTGCATTTTAATGCAGATTAAACACATTTTCTCCTTAGAATCTCTTTAATGTGTATGGACCTTTTTATTTTTAATTTTCATGACTGTCAGTGATAGTTTTACCCCCGAACAAAATAAAAAATGCAAACACATATTTCTCAAGAATACAATAAAGCATATTTTGAGAACATTGAGTTTTTTGAAATTTATAGGTATTTTAGTTTAAGTTTATTTTTTTAACTTTTAGATTTTTTTAAAGTAATGTGTTATGATATTTAATTAATGTTTTTTATTTTTTTTGTTTTTCTTTTTTTTTTTTGTTTTTCTTTTTATTTTCTTTTTTGTGTTGTGGTTTTTAAAATGATCGTAAGAGTAAAATGTCCAGATGCATTATAGTAATGAGAACTTTTGGGAGGATAACGGGCTTGCTTGTCATAAAAATAATATCACAATGAAAACAGTCCTAAAAATAGAAAGAAAAAATACCCAAAATATTATTTATTTATATTTTGAGGTGAAATGTGAATCAGGCATGTTTTTGTGACAGGTTTACTGAGACACACCCACAAACACACACTCACCGAGCAACAGGATTATTATTGTGAATGATTCATCAGTGCATATTATTCCAAAGAAAAAAAAAAGACAAAAACGTTTGTCTTAGAGAGTATTGGATTTTATTCGAAAGGAATCTATTTATACAGTAAGAAGTGTCTTTACATGATGTATGGTTGTAAAATTAGAGGCACTGATGACATCAGAAGAAAAGATTTAAAAAGTGTCTCTTCTGTTCACCAAGGCTGCATTTTTAGAGGTAAAAACAGTAAAACTGTTAAATATTATTACAATTTAAAATAAGGGATTTCTAGTGTAGCATATTTTAAAATGCAATTTATTGCTGTGATCAAAGCTGAATTTTCAGAGTCATTACTCCAGTCTTCAGTCACATGATCTTCAGAAATCATTCTAATATCCTGATTTGCTGCTCAAGAAAAATTTCTAATTATTATCAATATTTCAAACAGTTGAGCTGATTTATATTTTTGTGGAAACTGACACTTTTTATTATTATTTGATGAATAGAAATTTCAAAAGAACAGCATTTATTTCAAACAGAAATCTTTTGTGACATTATGCATGTCTTTACTGTGACATTTGATTAATTTTAATGTTTCTGTGCAAAATAAAGTATTTATATATATATATATATATATATACAACCATCACATTTTAACATTAAAATTAATACTTATTTATTTCGGACCAAAGACCTTAAAAATGATTTGCATTTGTTTTAGAATAACAGCTGTTTTTTCATTCATTCTGCACACACTCATAGAGTAAGTCAGTAAGACACGTTGTCATTTCAGGCTGATTTCTCATGTGGCCCCTCCGGGCTAATTGTGAAGTCTTACTCAGTGCCTCGAACAGCCAATCAGGAGGCTGGAATCGAGGGAGGATTTCAGCTGATCTCAGAGAGGAGGAGGCAGAGTCTGGGTTCGCACCGTCACCCTGCTGTCCTCCGAGGGGGAAACACGGGGGGCTGTGCAGAAACGTGCATCTCCTGCGCTGCCTGGCAAGCCGCTCGCTGCATGTCAGCCAAACTGGGTCAACACCACCCCTCGCTCACTCTCTCTCTCACACATGCAAAGCATTTCTCGTGGTTTTGGAAATATTTGCCCAGCTACTGCACTTGCCCTTTGGAAAGTGGCTTTTTCTGTCAGACACGTGTGTGAGTAATGGCCTGTTAAAGGTTGATTCAATCACATTTATGAAATGTTAAGTGCTTCCTCTGTCCGGTGGCGAACACGAGATGGATGGAAAAGAGCTTGGAGTGAATGAATGAATGTGTGTGGATGGAGGGTTTAGAGAGTGTCAAACTGTGAGGTTGCATTTCACGACATCGAATCGCCAATCAGCTGCTTGAGAAGGTGTGATGTCATTGGCACATCCAGGGGCCTGCTTCATAAAACAAGTTTAGCAAATAAGCCAGGTTTATTTCCGTTAGTCTGGCTTATTGCCAGTTGATTTGGTTCAAAGTAAGTCAGACTAACTGCAATAAGCCTGGCTTATTTGCTAAACTTGTTTTATGAAACAAAACCCAGATCTTTGAGAGATAAACACGAAAACAATAAACTGCAAACAAACATTCTGTCTTCTCTGAAACTAAAACTAACACAATGCTGAAATTAAAAATCTGGTGTCGAAACCATTTTCACTCTAATTGCTAGTGAATTTAACAAATAATTACAAAGATGGTAGAAGCTCACTGAATTAAACATGACATTTTTGAAGTAGAAAGGCTGAAATAGCATTTGCTTGTAAAATGTGCTCCATTAATCTTTGTTTAATTTATAACTTTGAAAAATCTTTTTTATTGTGCATTTAAGAAATACTAAGATATCCAAAAGTACTTTAAGGCATTTTGAAATTACATTAAAACACATATATATATGTATATATATAACAATCATTTAACCTGACAAATGAAATAATCAGGACATGTTATATAAATGGAACACTTTATTAAACCTTTGAACAGAATATTTTAAATGGATTGCATGTTTTTTTGTTGAGTATCATATTTGATACATCAGGCTTTTGTGGCTCATAGAGTATGATATATAGTGAAAATATGGAGGAAAAAACAGCTCCATTTTATTCAGAAGCTCAAATTTGGTACAGATGCTGATTTTCTTATATTTTTACATCAGTTCAGCAGATACTTACATAGAAATAAATATCAGTTTTCACTCTATATCTCCTAATAATATGTCTTATTATATGTGCAATACAATGATGATTGAGAGATTAACAAATAAACATTCCTCAAAAGCATGATGATTATATTTGATATTCACATTGAAACATGATGTCTGGATAATCAGGTAATGCTACGTTGCTTCAGTCCATCTTCAAATGTATCACTAACAATATCAAAGTTATTCTTACATTTACTTTATAAAAATCAGATTTCACAGCAAAAAACACGTGAAGCATGAGCTGAAGGTGGATGTTTGTACAGCTACACCAAAAGACCTTTTACTTGCAAAAAAATGTCCTAACTATCAATCAGAGGCTGTGTGCAACAGGTGTGTCGGCAATGTTTTGATCATTCAGAGGCTTTAGAACTTCATGGGTCAAATATGATACAGTATATTGTTATATTGTGTGTGAAGGTCATAAGGTGTTGTGTTTTTGTAACATTTTTGAGAGATTGATTATGTCTGGGGTTTGTTTGGTTTTCTTTCTGTATGGGGTGTTAGTGTGTCCCTTCCTCTCCAGGCAGGAAGCAGCAGCGTGGGTAAGGCTCGGCAGGAGTTTTGCTCTCTGACGTCAGAGTCCTGGCAGCTCGGCAGAAGCCCGGCCCGAGCGCACCTGTCTCCCGTTTAAGTAATGGATTCTGCTGATGCTGCCCCTCACAGCACAATTAGATGTTTCCTCGGGAGAGCAGATCCGGCTCAGAGCGTGGGACCGATAATGATCCACGAGCTCAGAGCTGGAGATGTCGCAGAACTGCAGTCTGGAGCTCAGCAGGAGATACGCTTACAAATAAGACACGGTGTGTGATTGTCACAAAAACCCTCTCTGATCCGATGCCCTCAAGCTTAGAAATTGACACTGGCCTCTCGTCGTGCAGATGCAGTCAGCTGTCCACAGCATGGACATCTGATTTACAAAAATTAATTGACTCATTTCCATAATATCATAAGCGATGTGAATCATTTGATTAATCTTGTCCTGTTTGAAAAAGGCCTGTGGTTTGGAAACAGATCCAACATTCATCTCTTATTAGGTTTTATTTTGGGTTCTCGGATGCGCTACACATGTGCAAATAATAATAGAAATGTTGACATTCCAGTGAAACGTGTTGCTCTGACCTAATCAAAACGGCAGATATTATTACTCTCCATTGTTTTGCAGTGTGAGTGTGTGTGTGTTTCAGAAAGGTCAGTGTTATGCAATATAGTCTCTGCAGCCAGATTTGGACCACAGCATGAAGTCTGGACCAATTTGCTGATTATTTTGACTAGGACTGTCGTGTATAATGACATTTTTGCATGCTGTGTAGCCATGGCAATTTTATTTATATAACACTTTTCACAATACACATTGTGTCAAAGCAGCTGCACAGAAAAGCATGATGTTAATGTTTATAATATGTTAATATATTCATGCCTTGTCACATTTACCTAATTAGAGCTGAGTGATAATAAACAGTAGTTTATATTTTGTGACAATATAAGCGATCAAGCAGTTGAGACTTGCTATAGTATATATTGTTTTATGTAGAGATAGATCTTTTCTTCCATATTGTGATTTACTGTACATCTGATTGTAATGGATTATTGAAAGAAAAAATGTAGGGTGAGACTTTGTTCTATGCTTCGTTGTTGATTGGATGTTGAGATGTGGGCGTGGCATTTAAACCATGCAGGGGTGGAGTTTATGCAAATGACTGGAGAAGTCCTGCATATGTTAGATAGAAGTCTGTCATTTCAGTGGAAGTTCTAGTAATGGCATTCTGATGAAAAACTACAAGATCAAAAAAATGTATCATTGACAATAAGGTTTATGCCACATATTCAAAAACAGAGAGGGTGGATTGTCATTTCATAAAGAATAAACACTTCAGTGTTTTTTGAGTTTCCCAGGTAGATCATGGTGCAACATCTGGATTTGACTCCGACTGAAAACACACATACTGGCATGTTTTCTGACATCTGTCTGAATGAGTAAAAATAAATAGTTCATCCAAAAATAAGACTTCTGTCATCATTTACTCAGCCACAAAATGAGAATTTCAAAGAATCATTTTGCATATGTAAGGTCATTGTGACCATGTCTTTCTAACTCCAAAGAGAAGATAAAAACTGTGAACCATATACTGAATTCCAAGTATTCTAAAGTCATATAATAGATTTGTGTGAAACAATTAAATTCATTATTCAATGGCTTCCATGCCACAGAAAACAGCATGAGCAATGACGGATTTTTGGTTAAACTATTCCTTCTACTTAATATCTTATTTACTTGAATAGTTTTAAAGGTTCAAAGTAAGAAGCTGAATGATTCATGTGTCACGGGTTTGGAGGTTGTGAACAGACACAGGGAAAGTCACAGGGGTATTACTCAACACACGGAGGGTCAGAACAAAGTGTTGTGTGTCATCCTGGAGAGATGTTTAAGACTGGAGGGTTTGTGGTGTTCCTTTACCCTTCTGCCTGCTGATGTTCATGAGTCATTCTGGTGGAGCAATACACACACATTTAAGCCTCTGCAGTTATAATCCCATCAGTTAAAGTCATCATAAATACAAATTCACAATGCAATATCTTAATGATGCTGTTGTGAAAGTGCTTTGTTTCAACCACTTGTTTCTAACCACCTGTCTGCTGCTGCGAGATGGGAACTAGTGTAGCACAGATGCATTTTTGGCTGTTTCCCAAAACCGTGTTTCCTACCACTAAACTAAGCTGGCTGTGGGCCTACAGGCTTGAATTTTTGCAATTTGAAGGAGGAGGAATATTGGATGCAGCCGAGGCATTTCACTCTTGAACGCAATACAAAATGATGTTTTCTGAAGTTCTGAAGTCAGCATTAAGTCAGAACTCTGTTTACTTTCTTAAAGGAATACTTCACCCAGAAATGAAGATTTTCCTCACCCTCAGGCCATCCAAGATGTAGAAGAATTTGTTTCTTCATGGGAAAAGATTTGGAGGAATTTAGCATTACATCACTTGCTCACCAACGGATCCTCTGCAGTGAATGTGTGCCACCATCAATAAACATCTTACGAAGTCAAAAGCTGCATGTTTGTAAGAAACATTTTTAAGAATTTTTAAATCTAAACCATCACTTCAGGCCAAAATATGAGTCCATAATCTATAATAACTCTTCTTCCATTGAAAAATTCAATCTTCTGTTGTCCTCGCACATAAAAATCCACCCACATATGTTTAGAACTGTTCTGAACTGTTTTCAGTTGAAAACGGTGCTTGATCTGTGCATATTTCTGTCCTGGTTCATGCCATTTTCACTGGAGGAAGCAATATTATGAATAGAGGACTCATATTTTTGCTAAAGTTTAAAGTTAAAACATCTTGATGGTAGATAGATATGCAGCTTTTCACTTAAGACATTAACTGATGGACTGGAGTGGAGTGGATCATTTGTGGGTTATTGTGTTGTTTTTATCAGCTGTTTGGACTCTCATTCTGATGGCACCTATTCACTGCAGAGGATCCAATGCGAGCAAGTGATGAAATGCTACATTTCTCCAAATCCGTTCCCATTAAAAAAAAAAAAAAGTGATAAATTTTCACTAATTTTTTTTTTTTCTGGGTGAACTAATTTGTAATACAATAGATTACAGAAGTCAAAAGGGTTGCATTTCATGTTGATTGTAGACAACTGGTGTGCAAGAAAGTTGCACGAATCACTGCAGATCTCGCAAATGACCTTGGAGGAGGATTCAGTCAGACGACTGTAATTTGTTGCTATATGACTGAAAAAACTCTTTTTTTTCTTCCCTGTGCATGCACTACAAAAATGCATTAAAGTAGGGGATGCAGGTAATGCGTTTGGTGGGCTTATGTAAAAGCAAAAGCTCCAGTAATGAAGCTGTTGTTCAGCCACAGTCAGCAGGAGGCACTTTGAAGTGCTTTAGTCCTTGTTGATAAGAACTCTGCTGGGACCTGGATAAAGCTGACGGCCAAATTCCCTTCATCACTTGCATGTCTCAAGGTTACCACTGCAGCACAGCCAAACGCGTAACTGTACTCTAAGAACCGTAATGCAACTGCTATATTTGCCAAAACAACAGGGATCTTTCCATAAAGAGAGGCTGTTGCTGGATTCTCTTTGATCACATGGCTTTTTTCTCAAGAGCTCCTTGTGAACACAGTGTGGATAAAATTCAATCATGTGTAACAAAGGCGTCAGTCAAGGATTTAATTGAGATGAAAGCATGCTTTGAATCCTGCGGAAGATCCGTTGCATGAGTGTTTGGCATCTTGGAATTAATTTTTGGGATGCGCTGACACATTATGCGCGCTGTATGCACCACAAACCATGCGTCACCAAACTGACGTCATCGCACGCTTACTCAACCGAGTTGCATACATCTCTCTGAATCAGCACGTTTTGAGCTTCAGCGGTGGATGGTTCTCGGTGCGTGACTGAAACAAACAGGACCACAAACACATAATTACTTATTGGTTCTTTATTATGAAGTGAGAAAATGCCCGGTGTCATTTGTGCTTTACATTGTTCAAATGCTGGGGGAAAAAACCCAGGGAACAGAAGTCCAGAAATAAGTTCATTTGATTCTTTACAGCTTGTAGAAATATTAAATTCCAAAGGATTATTTACAAGGCATCTTGCATTAAACAGTTAGTTCTCCTTGTCTGTAAATACAAAAACAGAGGTTTGACTAATAAAAGGCCTGTCTACCTGAATTGCTAAGGTTTGTGCTACTGTTTTTGTTGTTTTTTTTTCTTCAAAAAAAGTTGGAAATGTTCTCAAAGAAGTGCTTTTCAAAGACAAATCTGCTATGTCCAGCTGTCCATGTTGCAGTAGGATTTCCTACAACAGCGTTTCCAGGATTCTGTTCGCTGTTCATCTCTGCAGATTTGGAGCAAATGATCTGGATCACGCGCAAAGCTGTCCGTTCAGCAGTACAGGCGCCTACGTTCTAAAACTACGTTATTAAATAAGAGGCAGGCAGTGCATAACCACTTACAAAAGGACCCTATATCCCTTCCCCTCCCCGTCCCGTGGAAGTATCCGCTAATACTACTCTGGCATTTCCCTGATATTTAACTTCTGAATGACTACTGATAGTATTGGATAAAATCGTGATTAAAAATGCTATAGTTATTACTCGTTTTAGCTTTTAAAAATACCATGCATTATTGCTCTATTCTTCATCATGACTCCCAAGAAATATTGCCGACGGATGCTATCTAGGTTTGGCAAAAAATCCAAAGCTTCATAAAATTGGCATAGATTTCATTAGTAGTAGTATTTTTTTCTCTTTTTTCCTTTTTTTCTTCTTTTTTTTTTCTTTTTTTTTTCTTTTTTTTTTTGCATGCAACAAATTCATAAAGTGGCAACCAAAAATAAGATATTCAGAAAGTGGCAAATGCTTTGGCATATTGATGATGAAGGCTTGGCAACTGAACGACAAATTAAAGTGCAAATTAACAGTTTGTAGGAAATAAGTATATAAATACATAAATAAGTTAATGAATAAATAGTTTTACCTCAATGCTGAACACTTTTGTGGCCACTGGCAGCAGTACAATATTATCCAATACTTAAAAAAGGTTTGACCTTTCGAGAGAAACAAAGACATTTTCAATGTCCTCTGAGTTTTGGCAAAAACGAGTGAAATTTTGGCTCTGAATATGTGAACAGCGGGAGAAAGAGTACACTTAGAAAAGAAAAGTTAAGGTACATGCGATTAATCCTCTGACAAGTCGTTGTTGTTGTTGTGCTGTCATACTTTCACACTTCCATTGGGCTCAAAGGAGCAAACGCTCCCTTGAAGCAGGCCGACTCGTAGTGCTTGTTCAGGTAGGACTTTAGAGCAAAGGTCTTGTTGCATCTCTTGCATTTGTAGTGCTTAAAGGCCGAGTGTGTCTGCATATGGGCACGCAGGTTTGAGCGGTCAGCAAATGCCTTCCCACAGTGCGCACATCCAAATGGCTTCTCGCCTGTGTGTGAGCGCATGTGTCCCTGTAAAAGCCAAGGCCTGCTGAAGGCCTTCCCGCATATGTCACACTTGTGCTTGAGGTCGTGGGTCAACAAGTGCATTGCCATGGCTGGCATGGAGACGTAAACTTTTCGCAGGTGGGACACTTCTTGGCCATTTTGCTGTCCATGCTGCGGTGCGTCTGCTTGTGTCTGCTCAAGTTGGAAGACGTGGCGTATGTCTTTCCGCACTCGTTGCACGTGTGCCGTTGATGGCTTCTGGGGCTGCTGATGGCTTTTCTCCTTGACCTCCCATCTGTGATGAAGAAGGCATCCACCGTGTAGCCCTCGCTGACCGCGTTGTCTCCATTGATGTAGCCCGAAGAGATCTCCGACTGCGGGCTGTCGGGCTGGTCCGAATCTGGAGCTCCATAGTCACTGTAGATGGGTCCGGGCGAGGGCACTTTGATGCCGTTTTCGCTCTCGCCATCGTACGGTGCCGGGGTCATGTAGTCGCTGATGTAGCCTGTGAGGGTGAAGGTGATGCAACAGTTCCTGTTACTTTAGCTCGTTTAGGTGAACCCAGACACAATTACTTTTTTTTACATTAACCTGCACGAGCGTGCAAAAAAAAAAAAAAAAAAAAAAAAAAAAAAAAATCAATACCGCTCCATTTCAATTAGAGTGGCAACCCATTTAAACACAATGGCGAGGAGAATGATATCGCTTCGGTTATAATTGCATTTGCAGTCTTGATAGAAATTGTGCGGAATTAGGTCGATGTGTGCCGAATACACAAAAGATATTACTCTGTAACCCCCAGATGCATGCATGAATATTCCATAAACGTCTGCTTATGCAAGTGTGTGCAAAGCGCAGGTTATGTAGAGCGTGAATAATAACGTGAAACATGATCAAGCGTTCCCTTAATAGACTGCGTGCGTTGATAATTCACGTTTTGATAACTCTCGGTGTAAACGTGAAGTACTTGTTGCTAGCGCTGCGTTTTGTAAAAGAAAATGTGCCTGAAAGCGAGTCGAATGCGTGCTTGAAAGAGCGCAACACCTGAAATGTGCCGACTCGACAAAAAACTGATGCGCCTCACGGTGTTGAATACAATGTGACCGTGGGTCAACTACACGAGGTTGTGATTATAAACCATCAAACGTCAACATACATGCACTTGCCCTTTGCGTAACACGATCTGGATGTCAAATAATTGTGATTACCTTTCTCGTGAAAGCGCAGTCTGAGGTCTGCCCTGGATCTGCCATAGGAGCTCTCCAGATCAGCGGATGAGAAATCATCAAGCTTAACCTTTTTGACCAGGAAAGACCTTGGCATGTTTTACGTTGAAGGGGAAAAAATACTCGTACGCCGGTCGAATCGTTCGCTTTTCCTCATGCAACGCTGGGGCGAAACCCGTCTTTTAGTATCGTTCCTCTTCGGTAATGCCGGGACTCGGATGCCAGCGCAGGGTTACGGCAGACCTTCGAGCCCCTGAATGCGCTTGTGTTGATGCAGCGCGATGCTCTCGGCAGAAATGCAACTTCAGCACTGGACAGCTCCCGTTCGGCGGCGCGCGTTCAGCACTGGACAGCTCCGTTCCGCTGCGCGCGCTCTCTCTTTCTTTCGTTTTCCCTCTGTCTTTAGTTCCGCTGGGACCCTTTACGACGATCGTATCTTCCAGGTTAGGGCTTCAAGTTTAAACTAACTAGTCCTCTAGTTTCCGAGATGCTTTTCTATCCCTAAAGACACAGAAAGGACAGTGAAACAGCTGAGTCTGCGTCAGCCTGTTCGCTCTCCTCTCTCCTGCTTTATCTCCCAGCTGTTCCGTCTGAAGGCGTCGGGCTTTCTGAAGTCTGTTGATCAGCTGTTGGGATTTATATGGCTGCGATCAGGTGGGAAATGAAGATGGAGGTACTTAATTTAATCCATAAAAAATCTCCCGGGACCAACATTGAACTGGATGGCTTAATGACGCTGTGAGACGTGCACGCCTTCGCCAGATTTTTCTCGAAGCCTGAAATGAGACAGAGGGGTTTATTTATATCACACATCAGTTCGGTTTTCATAAATGAAACGTTTTTTAAACTGATGCAGCTTAATGTGACCATTTAAAAATGTAACCCCCTTTCTACATAACAAATAATAGGCTTAAATTACTTAGGTTATTACAATAAATAAATAAATACAAAATCATCTTGCATGCAAATGTTCGTAATCAGTTAATCTTTTTGTTTGGAAGATTTTGTTGTTTTGCACTTCATTTGCAACATTGCTATGTTACACAAATCTGTCCTCCCGCGCTGCGTTTTCGCGCGCTGCTTCTGCCGCGAACCACTAAATCAACTACTGGCTGTGGCCTCAGGCTTTCAGGTCATTCTTTTACATCACGGTCTATAAACCAATGGCTTTCTTTTCATGCAAATCACGCGAATTGGGTACCAGAAGGTCCGTTTCCTCAATGATTCCAGTAGGAGCCATATGTCCGCAATTAACGCGGATCCTGGAGCTGTAGTACACATTGTTGTCTGACATCGTGTTCTCATTGTTCACTCCTTCAATGGGACGAATAAGGACGTCCCGCGGTAGGATTGTCGTTTCACAAGCATTCAGACCCGGAGAGAAAGCGTTATAGTGATAGATGCTGCTTTGCACTCATGTCTGTGGAGACTAGAGGGTCATTATACATTGTTAATTTTTTTCATTTAGGGCACGAAAGCCTTTCTCCCACTAAGATGCACTGCATTGCAATTTCGATGCAGTCCTACGGTTAGACAGATATGGAATGTAGTAAAATAAATAAATAAATAATGCATGTATGTTATTGCGACTGTCTGAGAAAAAAAAAGTATTGCGAGAAAAAAAAAAGAATTGCAAAATATAAACTCGCTTAAAAGAAAAGTCAAAATTCTGAAATATAAGCTCCCAACTGTGAGGGGGAAAAAAATCAGAATTGTAAGATAAAAATGTTTTTAATTATTTCATAGCAGAAAAATAAAATACTTTTATCGTGTCTTTAAAGAGTTGTTAAAGAGGAACAAATTGATAACCTGTGGATGCAACTTTTTAACAAAACACTAAACTACACAACTAAAATCTAAGGAAATATGGGGATTAAAGACAAAATGCAATCTTCTCTATATATTTTCGGTCCATCGGATCATTAAAATGTGCATATTAATAGGCCCAAAAATGTCTTCCTCGTGGAAAATGGGGGTAAAAAAGAAACATTTTATTTTACACGTATGTAAATGAGGAACAAAAATGGCTCTCCTCTCATAGAATGACCCTTAGGTTGATTCCACATTAATGTGCATGCATGTGTGTAACAGTATCACGAGCATGCAGTGAGTATGTAGGACACTGTTGCACAGCAGTTGACATTCCCAAGCATGCAGAGAGGACGGCAGCAGCAGCAGCCCACAGCGACCTGACATGTTTATGGGGGAGAAGGACGTTCGCGCACGGAGGCTTCTCGGGAAGTGCTGACATCAGCTGGAAAAACACAGGCGGAAATATTGAAGTGCGCCTCATTTGCATAATAATGGTCTACGGTGTGTTGAGACACACCGAACAAACGTCTCGTCGGAGTTGAAATCAAAAGAACTTCATTGACATTTAATTCTCACGTACACAGTTTTGAATGAGACCGATTCAATTCAGTACACAAGGCACTTCTGGAGCAGGTTGTAAAGGACACGTGGAAGGTCAGAGACAGGATATTGTAGAATCACACTATTTACTTCTGTACTTCAACCCTGAAACGTCAATTTTTTTGCTATATTCACATGAAGGGTCTTTTCATTTGATGCACCTTTGATTATGTGAACTAATTAATTTAGCCATATTATATGGCGTGTCCAGGCTAATAATAATATTACTGTCCATACATGGCTCAAAAACCTTTTTCATTTCTTTATTTTCTGTGCAAGTAAGGCCATGTTGAATATCATTTGGACATGTTTATGTTCAGATGTAGATTTGTGAGATATAAATGTTGCAATTCCCGTATGAATGTTTTTATCCTGTGGGGGAAACAAGCTTCCATACATTTTTGACCCTAATATGCATATATGCTTTTAGATATGCTTTAAGAAAAAACAGACATCTGTTTTGCACACTTATGTGGACCTCCAAAAAATGAGTCACTCACCCTCATGTTGTTGCAAACCTGTATGACTTTATTTCAAATAATATTAGACCCCAACAACAAACAGCTCTAGACTGTACAAATGTTTTGCCAGGTACCCTAAATTAATTTAACTAGTTTTAGTCAAGTCAGAAATATGATTTAATTTGACCGAATCAACCTGACGATGTAATTTTCGTGGGTCATATCAAATAGAAATAGCTCTATAAGGTCACACCTGCATTTTTTCGAGAGAAAAAGAACATCAGATGGATGGATGAAGCCATCATATACTGCTGAAAAGCTGACAAAAGAAAAAATAAGGTTAAACTCACAGCTTCAGACGATACAGGAAAATGTCACAATCTATTTCCACAGTCATGCGTTCATACAATCACAAGTTATTGCACCATCTATCTCTCTTACCAAAGCATACGTGCGTGCACACACACTTCTGCAGGGCGCCACTCTTGTTCTCATGAGGGTGTGTCGGCTGAGACCTGATGCCCCTTTGCATCTGCCATGGCCGGCCGGTGACATTGATGGGCAGATTCAGGCTTAGCAGCTGCCCTCCTTCTGTCTTTCTTTCTCTCTCTCTGATTATTACAGGATCACATAGAAAATCTGCATTAAAAGGACAAACGCAGCATTGCGCTTATTTAGACAAGCTGTTCAGCAAAATCTGCATTCAATGTTAGACAGAGCAACAGAGATAGATAGATAGATAGATAGATAGATAGATAGATAGATAGATAGATAGATAGATAGATAGATAGATAGATAGATAGAACTGGAAGAATAAACATTATAAATAATAGTAAACATTACAATCTGAACAGTGTTTCACAATGTAAAATAAAGGAATGATGTGCAATAATCACATTAAGTCGATTACAAAAGAAAAGAAATGCTGTAATGCCTGGAGCTGTATCTTATGACACTTTAACACAAGAAAAAAAATGGTTTTGGTTTTCCAGTTTCAGAGAACACTGGGATTTATTTGGGGTTATGAGAAACTCAAAGATTGTGTGTATTGCACTGAACTCACAATAAGCCCATTACATGAAAGTTATTGGTACAGTAATTGTCTGTTGAAAAAAATACAATGTACACTGTTCTTGGGAAAGAATAACAGAGAGGTATGCAAAAAAAAAAAAAAAGAAATGCTTAGACATCAATATTTTAGCTTTATTTTAGGATAATTCAAGCCAAATTCAAACATAGTGGTATTATTACCGAGCAAACATCTTATGAATAAAACACAATTGTTTCATAAAAGTTTGCTTATGGCTCTGGCGCTGTGGAGAACAGCAGTTTCTACAACAGCTCCTGGTATATCCAGAAGAACATTCCATCTGGGAAGCTGCTTTGTCAGCGAGCTGACACATTGAAGTGATTGGAGGGATCATCAAAAGTTATAAAGACCTCAGAAGAGTTTTTGTCTTTTGAATAGATGTGACTCTTCTGATTCATTCTGCTGAATGCAGCGTTTTCTTTGGTGAATCAATGCAGGCGAAACAAATCATATCAAGTTTATTGTCACTCCGCTATGGAAGCCCATTTCTGACCACAAAAAAAGTCATGTGAGATCAAAAAGTTATAATTATGAGATAAATAATCAAAATTGTAGTAAAAATTCTGTATTTTTGTCAAAGTTATGAGTTTTATCTGAAATTTTTAAACATTGTGTCATAATTATGATTTATTTTTCTTATAATTTTAACTTTTTATCTCATTATTGACTTAATATCTCATATTAGGTCATAATTATGAAATAATCAAAATATGACATAAGTTGACATTTTGTCATAATTATGACTTCTTATCTCATAATTTCAACTTTTTCTCATAATTTTGACATAAGTAGAAATTATGAAAAACAAAAAAAAATTTAAGGTAGTCAAATTATGACATACTGAGTTTTGTCATAATTATGACAATGTAAAAAAATACTGCTGTAACTATGAGATAGAAAGTAAAAATTATGACATAATAACTTAGAATGTCAATTATGACCATTCATCTGACAATTATAACTTTTTATCTAATAATTATGGCACATTTTTATCTAATAATTAAGATTTACCTAAGCAATGGAAATGGGCTTCCATACTCATTTCATTGAGGGGGAAAAAAGAAATGTGGTTTGTTTGAAACAAAAGGTCCAGATTTTATTTGTATGAATTTTTTTTAAAAATTTTTATTGATTTGTTATTTGTTTGTGGCAGTAGCTAAGGCATGTGTAGCGATGGAACCAAACCCCTAACACAAATAATTAAACTTCAGCATAGAACTCATCCTATACCAAGTCATAAGATTGAACTATTTATGCCTGGCAATGGAACACATTAAAACAAGCTTTTGCAGTATAATGTGAAGGAAAGAAAAACAGGTGCTGTATGTGTAGAAGCAGGTTCAAACTGCCCTTAGGCCTTTCATTTCCACTCTTACTCCTAATGGAGAGTTTAAACCTTAATCTCACAGGAGCGCCACCCTTCATCCAATGCTTCAGTGCTCATGAAGATAGGGAACCCTCCATGGAGGACCTTTTGACCCATACCCTCCTGACCCTCTACGCTCCAGTGGTCATTAGAGGGAGGGGACTGTGGCAGCTCTCTCTTTCCCAGCATGCTCTGACAAGCTCATACATGCGCTCACACATGGGGCTTCTCTTGAGAAAATGAGCTATCAGTCTAATCTGTGTGGCTCAGGAGGCTTGAGAGACATTAATCTTATTTGTCATAACCGGTCTCTGGGGAAGAGACCCCACCGGCCCGACCCACAGCCCAACTGGAGGGGAATGGGGGGTGCGCCCTGGGAAACCCCATATCGCACCCGTGCAGTCCCTGAAGCTAATTAGATGTGAGAGTTAAAGAAACTACTAGGGGGGGGCAAAGGCGACATTATGTAGATTCCAGTTTCGTTTTGGCCCTTCTGAGAGCAAACGGAGAAGATTAAGAAAAACGGAGTGTGCAGACAGACTGATAAACCTGCTTCGGCTCAGGAGCTTCAGACGGGCGTGGATATATTTGTTGACTGGCTTGTTATTTTGGTCAGTTCCAAACATGCTGATTTGACAGAGTTCCTAAAACCTTAAACATTAAAGCTGTCTAATGCAGTAGTTCTCAACTGGTGGGTCACAACCCCAAAATGAATCGCAGTTCCCTTCTGAGGTGTCATGGACAGCAGGAACTACAACTAAATTCAAATAGTAAAATGCAACTAGTCTTATATTCATGCATAGTTAGACTACTAAATTTTTTATTTATTTTTTTATTAAAAAAGGGAAGACTTACCATAACTGTTGTTGCTTGTGGAAACTGAACTGTGATGTAATTTTAAAGTGTCATCATCCTCAAGAATCATGAACTGTAGAATGTAAATTGGTTGAATTCCTGCAGCTCAAACAGCAGATCATGGGATGAGCAACGCTAAGGTCATGGGTTCAATTTCCATGAAATGCAAGAACTGATAGAAATGTGTGTATAACTTGAATGCAATTTAAGTCGCTTTGGATAAAAGTGTCTGCCAAATGCATATATGTAAAAGAGGGTAAACATGGTTTTGTGCCTTTAAATATTAGCTGCTGAGAGCATTCACTTTTCTATGATAAATAATTGGTATAAAATCTTGTTCCTGAAGCAAAACCAGCTGAAAAGCAAAAGCACTGACCTACTAAACTTTATAGAACTAAAACCAGTATGGAATGGTACAAAATCAATTTAACAACAGTAATTTTGACTTTTATGACATACTATCTCATAATGGCTTTTTGTGTCATAATTATGACTTATCACAGAGTTTTTATCTTAGAATTATGACTTAGAATGTCATAATTTTGACTGTGTTGTCATAACTTAACAAACCCTTAACTCTAAGCAAACTTTAAAAATAGAAGATGTATTTAAAGCTAATAATAAAGACGTTTAAGTGTTTTATATTAAGGACTTATAATTAAATTATAGTTTAAGAATTTTTGTTTTTCTTTTCTGTGTGAATTGGGTTCCAACTAGAACAATCTTGTTTCTCAACAAAACCAGATGAAAAGCAAAAGCACAGACCTAATAAATGTTACATAATTAAAATATCAGCTCTAATCAGTGTGGTCATAATTTTGACTTTTATCTCATAATGGCTTTTTGTGTCATTCAGTAATTATGACTTATTTGTTACGCTGGCTGTGAAAACCCAGCTAAAGTCATTATTTTGTGAGAACATTCTGTGAAAATGTAACCTTGATATCTTAATATTGAACGAGTAAGACAATGTCAATGATTGAAATCATAGTTAAATTAATGGTTGAAATCAAACATTGAAGCTTGATATCTCATAATAAGATATTGAGAACATTTGACTTAGTATCTCATAATTATAACTTAGTATGTCATAATTCTGTTTGTCATAATTGAACAAACCCTTAACTCTAAGTAAACCATTAAAATCGAATAAATCTTTAAAGTAAATAATAAAGGCATTTCCGTGTTTGATTTGTGACATTTTTGTTTACTTTTCTGTGATAAACAGTTGGGTTCCGACTAAAGCAATCTTGTTTCTCAAGCAAAACCAAAAGCACTGACCTAATAAATGTTACAGAACTAAAACCAGTATGAAATCGTCCGAAATCAACATTACTCAGTGTGGCGCACACAACGGTTGAAGACAACCAACAGTGGCAGCCGACAATTTGAGCCGAACGTGGCCGGAGGCTGAGGACAGTTAAGACCTCTTCTGTTCCATGACCTTTAATTGGGACAATGCGGCGTCCACAGCTCTCTTTGTCTTTCGGCCTGTGGAGGCATCATTAAGGCGGTGTGTGGGCGCAGAACTGAAGCCAGCACTGTCATTGTCATTAGCAGAGTCCGGCGGAAGATGTGTGAAGACATCCAGGCCACTGCGTTCAATGAAGAACAAATAAAGAGAGCAGGACAAAGGAAGGCCAACTGGTAAATTGAGGGTACACATGTGGAGCGGGGAACTCTAACCTGTTTTACATAGAGCCGATCAACAGGGGAATAGAGCGGATTAGCATTTTTATTGCACAGCGAAAAGCCCCAGCATCCTGGTGCGTGCCGGCCTCCTCCCTCCCTCCATTGTGTCACCTGTCCCATGCCTCCGAGGCTCTGGGATGGCGACGCGCCCCTGGCTTTCGCTCAAACGCACGCTGTTTGTGTGTGCACCTGTGCTGCCGCTTGTGTAAACGTGAGCACGTGTGGCATGCGTGCAAACCATGCATGTGTATGAGACATGGGTGATTTGTGAATAACATCAATTAAATCTATCTTCCCTGAGGAAATTTATTTTGCTCTTTTGTAGCTCTGAAGGTTTCAGTTAAGTAATGAAGTCTCAGATGTGTCTCCTTCTGAGAAATAAAAACAGAAACAAGTGAGTCAGTTGTTGAGTACAGAAGAATAAAATGAAAGTGAAATTTGATAAGAAGGGTTTATTGAACTAACTGTGAAAAAATATCAAAGTCTGCGATCAAAAGAGATCTCATATAAACTCAGCTGCTCTTTACATTCATTTTATAGCTCTATACTCATTTGTGTGTCTTTTTATTTCTTTAAGGAATTTAAGGAAAAACATCTAAGACAGAGTTGATCATTTAAAGGGGTCATATGATGCGATTTCAGTTTTTCCTTTCACGTTGGAGTGTTACAAGCTCTTGGTGAATAAAAAAGATCTGTGAAGTTGCAAAGACTAAAGTCTCAAATCCAAAGAGATATTCTTTATAAAATTTAAGACTCGTCCACGCCCCCTGAAACGTCTCGTTCTAACACGCCCCCACATATCTACGTCAGTATGTGGGAAGATTTGCATAACGCCGCCCAGATGTTCATGCAAAGAAAGAAGGCGTACATTTTATTCTCGTTGTAGTATTGTTGTTGCTGCCACTGCCATGTTGTATAGACGCTGTGTGTTTCACTGTGAAAGAGACACTACTTTGTTTGGCCTTCCAAAAGAAGACAATATCCGCTTCGTCATGCCTGGAGCTGATCCGTGCTGGTCGCTGAGGAAATGCATCAACTTTGCACTGTGGATCGCCAGATCAGCTTTCACCATGGCAGAGTCCAGCTCGGGGTCGTCACATGTGGTTGCTGCAAGACCAAGGTACGCTCCTTCGTACCTTGAGTGAGCCGGCCGCGGCTCACTCTAGGCCTCCTGCCTCTGCTCACTCAAGGCTGTGGTGTGTGATGCTGTTTCGTTGAGAAAACGAAACTACTTTGTTTTTGCCTTCCAAAAGAGGACACGACTAGAAATCATGTTTATATCACGTTTATAATGGGTTTTATGTTTACGTCCGGCCGGACAAGGCATCACAATATGTTAAGAGGCAAATCACAACGTGCTGGATAGCTGGCCAATCACAGCATACCTTGCTTTTCAGAGCGTTAAGCCTTGTACAAATCGACGCGTTTCAGAAGGTGGGGCATAGAGGGGAAACAATAATGTACACTATGTGAAAAATAATGTGTTTTTTTAACCTTAAACCACATAGACACATTTAATTACAGCAAATACACAAAATAATGTTCTTTTTAGCAACATCATATGACCCCTTTAATGAATCAGAAATGAGAATCTCCTGAACTGCGAAAGATCAACCTCTGAATAATAAAAGTTTTAACTGTGAGCATATTTATTACTCAGTGTGGTCATATTATATAAAGATGCATTTTTGGTTACATTGCATTATAAGTTCTTGCATTCCTTGGGAATCGAACTCACAACCCTGGTGTTGTTAGTGCCTTGCTCTGCTGTATGAGCTTCACAAATCTTGTAAAACTGAATGATGTCATTTTCTTCATATTACCAGATATCTATTTAAGTGCTTTCTCTTTGACACCAGTAAACTGAATATGGTCATTCATATACCCCTTTAAACAAATGAGCCAACTGTTGTCATAATAGCTAGTCGGTTTGGTGGGGAAGTTGTGGCCTAGTGGTTAGACAGTTTGATTCCTAACCCTAAGGTTGTGGGTTCGAAGCAATACCACGACTGAGGTGCTCTTGAGCAAGGCACCAAACCCCCAACTGCTCTCCGGGCGCCGCAGCATAAATGGCTGCCCACTGCTCCGGGTGTGTGTTCACGGTGTGTGTGTGTGTGTTCACTGCTGTGTGTGTGCACTTTGGATGGGTTAAATACAGAGCACGAATTCTGAGTATGGGTCACCATACTTGGCTGTATGTCACTTTCACACTTCACACAACCAATCTTTTCGGGTATTTATAGTACCAAGCTAATTTCACAGCGTACAACAAATATTTACGGTTAAATCATTGTCTAACGAGGGATATTTCAGTATACATACCTGAAAAACAAATTTCTTGAAAATATTTCAGCAATCACGTCGTACGTTTGTATTTTATGTCGTCTGCTTTTACGACTCTCGAATGAATCACTGTTTGCAGTCGGTTCTTTTCAATGAATCAGTCAAACGGCTTCGCAAAACGGCTCGCAATCCATTCTGAATCGTACGAACATTTGCGGGAGACTTTTAGTGTATGGAAGTGAAAGAGAACGAATAATTTGCTTAAAAGATTTGTTTGAAAATGCCGACTCAGTCACGAACAAAACGCCATAGATCATTCACTAACGAGCTGAATCGTTTGAACCGTTTTCTCTGGCGGTAAAAATAAAAATAAAATAATAACGCTATGTTACAGATAGGTTAACATAAAACTAAAGGAACGCTGGATAAAGTGGATATTTTTTACCAACGATATCTACGGAGAAAAAACGTATAAGACAAATCCAGTCGTTTTTTAGCTACGAATACGTTTTTCATCAATTCAAAACCTGCACGTGCTACAGGTAATTCATTTCAGTCCAATATTAAAACACAAACATTACACGAAATCAATTTATACCAACAAATAAAGTGGCGTTAACAGGTTTTTTTTTTCTTTTCTTTATTTTTTAAACAATTGGCATCATGTATCATGTACCATTGTAAATTAATACATTAATCATTCAATACCATATTTAAATAAATAACAAAGTGTAGTGTTGTCACCTGTTACTATACTATATCTGTACTATGGTAGCCTACTTATACATTGTTACTTTTATGAAAGATAATTTTGAAAACCTTGAATTAAATTGTGAATTAAGTCTTTTAAATATGTTTTATTGCCCATTTATGGTAATGCTACTTTGTTGTATCATTGTTTATATTTATTTCAGCTTGTGATTTGGGATATTTACGAATGACAATGCATTTTCAATATCCTCAAAGCTTTTCTATGCACATTTTATTAGTTAGTAATAAAATATTGTTCAACATTCAGTGTTTATCCTCTGTGTTTTACTTTGGGTGCCAAATGAGGCAGGACTGGCATTGGCTGGCTAGTAGTAAAAAGCTGTGAAATTATTCTTATGTATGTAGCATGTTTGGTCTTGGGAGGATGTGATGAAAATGTTTGAGATCTGTTGAAAAAAAAAAAACAATTGAAACTTTTAATTCTGAATGCAGACTTTGGTATCACAACAAGTCTGACCTGTTGAAACCTCTTTTGAAATAAAATGGAGAAACAGTTGAGACATTAAAGAGATGTCATATGTGAATTTTCTTTCCTACAGGTTCACACATCCTCTACCACCTGAGGAAGACACTGTGATGGAAACAGGCCTGGTTTTTAGCCAATCAGGATTTGCGCTGCAACACGTCCTCTTCGTTTTCGCCCACTTCTCTCCATTACACTGGTGCTCAGGCTCTTGATGAGCCGAGAGCGTTCGTATCGAGTGTCTGGGTCGGAGGAAGATGGGGGCAGGTGGAGTTGTTTAGCTGAACCCTGATGAGTCTCTGAGAGATGAAGTGACTGCCGTAGCACCGGTGTAGTGCAGTCAGCAGAGGTTTGTGTGGCTCGAGCAATCTCATTATCTCTTAAATGGGAGATGCAGAGCCTATCAGTATCGGGAGACTGACATCAGATACAGGGAACGGGGGCATCCGTGCCTCTCCATGCAAATAACCTTGCTTCCCTCTGCTCTGCTCTGTCTCTCTCTCTCTCTTCAAAACTCTTTGGAGAGCATTAAGCTGCTGTTGATGCACTCAGTTTGTGTTTGAAATATATACTGGAATATATTTAATATTTAATTATGCATGCTCATTTCCCATAATTTTACATTTAAATAACATTTACCCTAATCTAGTGCTCACTTAAAATGAATATTTATGGAATTTATTCATTGCTCTTTAGCAAAAATAATATTTAATCTGAAAATTAACATCAATTTTTCATAATGTACAAATTTCATATTGTATTATGTAGTGCTTTATAGCAAAATGTACTTAGATATAATGTGTACATAGAAATATGTTCATATTTTTTAAATATGGTCTAGTAGTTGAGTATAATATACAGTAGAAGTATTTAAAACGTTTTTTTGTTGTTGTTGTTTGTGTTGTATTTTGAATTTATTGATTGCCATAACATAAAAAGTGAAATGATCAGCATGTCCATATTCAACCTAATTTTAATATCATGCATCCTAAAAACAGATTCTGTCAGTGCCTAGGTGAATTGTGTATTTTCTGTTTTTGTGTGTGTGTGATGAATTATTAGCATAAAATTATTAAAATTCAGAAGACATTTGGAAACCAAAATGGAAAATTGTGTTGTTCAGCCTGTGTTATGTTGACAACCTCAAGCCTGTTTACCAACTGCAGCATAAGCCCGTTAAAACCTCGTTCAGTGAGTCAGAGTTAATTATCTAAGAGCCAGACTCTCATCTGATTGTCATGGTTTGATGCTCGTCCATGTTTGTGTGCCAAACACAGAACATGCAACACTCGAAAAGCTGAACTGTGCATGACCACAAACTCTGCCCAAAAACTGTCAACTGATTACAAATTTCAACTGAATTTATTGCATGATATGTCAGTTAACTGGTCAAATTAATCACGATTAGCTGTTTATCTCAATATTTGTTGAAAAAGCATCAAATGAAGATTAATTTGATGCTTTTTTCCTCAATAAACATTGATTAATTCATTAAGTTACATTATTCTGACAACTAGGACATTAAAATAGACAAAAAGTGATGTATAGTGCACATGCAGACAGATATCTTTTACTTTGTCTTGCTGTTTTTTGGTATTTTGCACTTTTTAAAACAATGCCAAGTTAAAAGTAGATGAAAATCACATCTCAAGACACATGCGCACTGGTCCATGCTTTTGAACTTTTTTCTGTAATTAAAGGAATATGCTTATTCACCCAAAAATGACAATTTGCTCACCCTTAGGTCTACCAATATGTAGATGAGTTTGGAGAAATGTACAATTACATTACTTGCTCACCAGTGGATCCTCTGCAGTGAATGGGTGCCGTCAGAATGAGAGTCAAAAAAACTGATAAAAACATAACGGTAATCCACAAGTAATCCTTACCACACCACTCAAGTCTAGCAAGTCTTGTGAAACAAAAATCTGCATGTTTTTAAATTCAAACTGTTGCTCCTGGCTAGTTCTCTATCCATAATGTTGCTTTCTCTAGTGAAAAAGTCATCTGGTCTGAATCAGGAGAGAAATATGCACAGATCAAGCACCGTTTACAAGCAAAAACAGTCCAAAACAGCTCTAAACAAAAATGTGGGTGGATTTTGATGTAAGAGGACAACAGAAGATGGCCTTTTTTACTGGAGGAAGCGTTATTATTCATTATGGACTCATATTTTGATCAGAAGTGACAGTCTGAAGTTAAAATGCTTTATTGATGTTTTTTACAAATGTGCAGTTTTTCGGTTCACTAGACGTTGATGACTGGAGTGGTGTGAATTACTAATAGATTATTGTGGTGTTTTTATCAGCTGTTTGGATTCTCATTCTGATGGCACCCATTCACTGCAGAGGATCCATTGGTGAGTGATCTAATGCTAAATTTCTCCAAATCTGTTCTGATGAACAACAAACACATCTCGGGTGGCCTGAGATTGAGTACATTTTCAGCCAATTTAATTTTGAGATGAACGGTTCCTTTAATTAAATAAAGGAACACATTAAATTGACAGCCCTACTAAAACTTGCACTAATCTGTGTGTTTTAGTGTGTGCTCAATGTTTCAGCGTGTGTATGCATGTTTGTGAGATCAGGCTCTGTGTTGTCTCCGAGTGTTTTTCATTGTCTGCCTCCGTATCATATGCTGGTCCCTGCGGAGGCGGCCTGCATGCCGTAACCAGTGATTTGGATGCAGAATGCAGGTCTGCAGCACTGCGGCTGCATGCTGTGCAAGGCCTGCGTGCTGTGCAGGGTTTTTTTGGCAGCGTGCATTGCTGTAAAACAGATGCACTCCACCTTGTGTTGCACCATCACGCGCCACAACTGTCAGGCACCGACGTCAAGGTTTTATGCCATCTGGAGCGAGATTTAGAGATTGGTACGTCACAGCTGATTCTAGCGTTCATCCAGACTGGCAGGTCAGGACAACTGATCATATAAACTTGATGTTTTATTGTCCTTTGCACTCTGCAAATCCAGTTTTATTGTTCAGAAGTTGCTCTTTTGTTGCTCAGGGGACATAATGGTGTTCTCAGTTGTATTTAAGTGTCAACTTTGTCTTTAAAGTTCCTCCTAAAATTCTTTCAGAAATAAAAAATAAACTCAAATGAGTCAATAATTGACACCCATGAGAAATATTTGAGATCATATTGAGATTTAATTGCCAATTTTGGCATCTTCTGTAAATTGGAGCACAGTATAAGACATTGTTGTGATCTCTTCTGAAGCTCTAAAGAAATGTGAGATTACTGGGAACTTTCTCAGAGAGATGAAGCAGAAAATGTCTCAATTTGATCTCCATTTAATTTCATTTCTATCTAGGAGAAACAAATGAGACATTAAAATCAATTTTTTTGTCTGAGAGCAATTTTTGATGCTCAGTTGTCAAGAGCTATTTTTAATGATCCAAGCATAGTTTGAGACATTGTTTAGATCTCATCTAAACTTCAAGGAGAGACATTTGTGAGATTACTGGTGAGAAAAAGCAGGTGAAGTCTCAATTTTCTCTCCATTTAATCTCATTGGTGTATAGGAAAACCAACTGAGACATTCACCTTTTTTTACTGATTTGTCAGCTTGGAAAATCTGAGCATAGTTTGAGGTACAGTTAAGATACCTTCTGAAACCCTAGGGAATACATTTATGAGATACCATTTGACAGTTATTTGATTATTTATTATCAAAAATGATTTTTACTGATTCTTTTTAGTATTGAATAAAATATAATTTTATAAATATTTCATATATTTAAAAAAAATGTTTAAATGTTTTAAAATATACTTTTAATCAATTTTTATCTCATCTTGTAGACCATCGTGTCCTTATTTACTGATTTAATTTTCGAAGGGTGCATGTGATGTTGGATTAGAATTTGGCCAAAGAAGGGGTGTATAATGTTGTTGACTACCTTTTGAAACTGCTTTGATGTTTTCAGCACACCTATGATGCCTAAAAATTCTGTCTATATAGGCAGTGCTCTAGATTTTGTAAAAGAGCAGTCAGCTGTTGGCAGACAATGATTTGACGTTGGGGAGTTATGATTGTATGTGTGTGTGTGTAGGTCAGCCTTCTCTCTACTGTCCTCCAGATAGCCCAGGTGACGTCCTAGATGCGCATGTTTGAAGATGGAGAGGACGGAAGATACACACTCTATCAGACATGTGCTCCTCAAACATCTCCAGGTAAACATCTGTGGAGACATGACAGCGTCAGATTAATCACTGCAGTCTGGAACACACTGCTGCGCCACACACACGCTTGCACGCCAGACAAACCCATCACACATGCTACAGTGTGCGTGTGTGCGCTGAATACTAATGCAGATTAGCTCCATCTATATCCGGCTGTCTGTGTTTGGACACCCTCCATCTTTTGCATATTGACAAAATGCTTTCCTGCAGGGCAGCCCAGTGTCCTTAATTCGACTGTACGGGACACGGTATGATTCAAACGCGGTGGTTTTCAACTGGTGGAGCACAGGTCTGTTTAGGAAACATGCAACCGAATCACAATTCTGCATGAATTGCATGGGACAAGCAAAATATTGGCTGAGGAACTTTTTAAAAAAAAGGAAAATTCTTCTTATGTATGTTGTTGACGTCATAAGTCCATTCAGTCAAACTCTACCAAAGGTCTGGCAGGTGAGCTAGAAATATGTTTGTAATGTGAATGCCATATTTAATTAATTTAATTAATTTAATTTTTAATATGCGTTCTGGAAAGTTGAATTGCTTCTTTATGTACGTTATTTGATTTTTGATAAATTGGTTTGTTGCTTGTTTTTATATTCATTGATTATTTTTAAAAGAAGGCTGCATTTATTTGATCAAAAATAGAATAAAAACAGTCATTTTGTGAAATTTTAAAATAACTCTTTTGCAAAAGCTGATGCAAAGCTGAATTTTCAGCATCATTACTCCAGTCTTCATTGTCACATGATACTTCAGAAATCATTCTAATATGCTGATTTGCTGCTCAAGAAATATTTCTGATTATTATCAATATTGAAAACAGTTGTGCTGCTTAATATTTTAGGGGGAAACCGTGATACTTTTTGTTTCAGCATTCTTTGATGTATAGCAAGTTCAAAAGAACAACATTTATTTGTCACTTGTGACCAATTTAATATATCCTTGCTGAATAACAGTATTACTGTAGATTCTCTAATAAATAAATAAATAATGTCAGTGTATACATTTCGTCTGCTTTACAGAAGCCCATGGGCCAGACAGCATCAGTGGACAGTAAGTGAATGGTGAATCTTATCATTTGCATTTTATTTACTTTATGATTTTATCCCCATTTGCGGTAGAAGCCAAACTAATGCACCAAATGACTGTCTTCAAACTTCCATTTGCATTTCATTTGTTCTTGAATGCGCCCTGGAGATTCCCATATTCATAATGGAACTGCAATGTCATTAAAACACGTTTATTGTGTTTCAACTGCCTTTTTCAGGGAGCACAAAGGGCCCATCACCTCATGAGTGAGGTTAAAGACGCTATGCGGCAACATCGCATATTAATACCCATGTCTCCGAGAGATTTACGTGCTCTCTGCAGTAAGAAAGAGGCAGGTGAGCGGAGCACCAGGCAGTTGGGTTGCGATGATGTGTTAATTAGTCCCTGACTGATTTGCACACCGTGGGTATCGTAGTACTTGCGTTTTTGTGCTGTCGGCTGTTTATGGGTTTCCCTTGCTCCCGCAGACAGACTGAAGCACTTGCTTTGTCGTATTGGACCCAGGTTGCTTGAGTGTTTTTTTTTTTTTTAAGCTGTCTTTAAAAATGTCAGGTAGGACTTCATCAGCACCCAGAAGGCACCTGCACTCTCAGCTGAGCGTCCAAGTTTAGCCCGAGGCACGACAGTGAAGAGATTGTTTTGCTTTTGCATGCACGTACGCTCACATTCACAGCTGTGAAAACAGAGCTGAAACTTCTTTTTCAGCCTGTCATCAAAAGCTCCACTGCAGGTATGAACACTGGTATAGAGTGATCACACTGCTTATCACTATAGCAAGTGCAAGAGAGGTGCTTTGTTTTTGTAATGTAAGCAATTGTGAGCCAGACATCTGTCTTGACTGCTATCGATTGCATGAAATGCAGAATTGAGATTTGTGAAATATCACAACCACGCAACTACAGCTTTCTATTGACAAACAAGCCAATGGCATTAGTGCTTCAAACTGATTTCATACATTGTTGTAGGTCCATTATCAAAAGCACGCATGAACTCTAGTATAGAGCGGTCAAATCACTTATCATAGTAGTGCTGCAATATCCATTGGAGCAGAGGCAGCTGCAAAACATCTTTATCTCAAAAAATCTCCCCATTCATGGCTGTAGTCCAGAACATCTGCATTTGGTTGCTGTTGCAATTTAAAGATTTGTCTTGATGACTGTCGATTGTGTGAAATGCGTAAAAATCAGACGTTAGTGGAATATCGCAACTACAGCTTTCTGTTGACAAATGGGCCAAATGTGTTCCACAAAATATGCCTTTAATGCTTCAAACTGTGATTTCATGTTTTGTAGGCCCATCATCAAAAGTTTTGCTGCATGCATGTACTGTAGTATGCAGTGCTCAAAGCTTATTGCAATAATGCTGCATTATCCACTGCAACAGAGGCATCTGGTGCCACATGCAAAACCTTTAGTTTGGACATCTTGAAAATCTTACAGGATTTACCAGATCATAGCTGTGGTCCAGAACATCTGCATTCACAATAGATGTGAGCCTGGCATCTGTATTGACAGATATTGATTGCATTAAATGCTTAAAAATGATGTGTTATTAGCATATTGCAGCTACTTCTTTCTATTGACAAACAGTCCAATTCTTCTCTGAAAAACACGCAATGTGTGTTTCAGACTATGGTTTCATAAATTGTCATAGGGCCATTTTCAAAAGCTCTGCCATGCACATCAATTCTAGTATAGAGCGATCAAACCACTGAAGCAGAGGCAGCTGGTGCCGAATGCAAAACTTTTAGTTCAGGCTGCTTGAGAATCTCAAAATATCTTCCCGACCGTGGCCGTTGTCCAGAACATCTGCATTCAGAACTGTTGCGAGCCGGACATCTGTCTTGATGTATTCCAATCGCATTAAATGTGTAAAAAACAGCATTTTTGTAGAATGTCACAACTACTGCTTTCTTTTTACAAACAGGTCAAATTCACTTAAAAAAAAATATGCCTTTAATACTTCAAACTGTGATTTCATACATTGTTATAGGCCTGTCATCAAAAGCTCTGCTGCTTGCAGGAATTCTTGTTGCAATAGTGCTGCATTATCCACTGGAGGAGAGGCAGCTGGTGCCGAATGTGAAACCTTTAGTTCGGACTGCTTGAGAATCTCAAAATATCTTCCCGGTTGTGGCCATCGTCCAGAACTTCTGCATCAGTCGCAAAGAGTTGAGTGCAAGCGTTTCATTTTTGAATTGTGAACATCTGCCTCAATGGCTATCGTTTGCATGAAATGCGTAAAAATCCGACATTAAAGGAATATCGCAACTGCAGCTTCCTTTTGACAAACAGGCCAAATCAGCTCCACAGAATACACCATTAGTGCTTCAAACTGTGATTTCATACATTGTTGTAGGTGCGTCATGATTGAGTACCAGCTGGATGGAGACGGCAGAGTAAACTTGTAACCGAACCACAAAGGCCAAATCACTACGGGCGCCCGAGTATGTTTGCCTTCTCTAGAAGTCAGGATTTTTGCTGTTTGGAAGTCAAACGGTGTTCGGTGTGTGTTTGTTTTTCTGGGTCTGTGTGTGTCTGTCAACACAGACGGCTCTCGAGGGGGGACGGCCGTCCTCCAGCAGACAGCCAAAGGGCTAATTACGGAATAATAAGGAGGGAGAGAGGACACATGTGCAGGGTTGCAGCAACCCCCACGGCACACAAACACACACCCGTTACGGCGCGCTCATGTTAGATGGGGTATCGTTCCAAAAAAAAGCGGGTCCCTGAGGTCCCTCTCGGCCGTCCGCTCACCTATCGCATCCCTCTGCGCAGGTGCTGAGGGGGCGGAGAGACAATTTCCAGCAGATGATCCTCACTCACAAAGCCTGCGGCCCCTCAGTTCATCAATACCGGACGGGGTGGGGTGGGTGACTGTTATTGAGCCACCGGTCGGCTCTATCTATCACAGGCCGGTGAGGAGCAGGTGCGGGCCGGATGGGCGGCATCAGACCCTGACGACGGGAAGTGGTGAGCGCCGAGGGAGGCCCCACATGCACGTCATCGCCCAACACTTTTCCAATTTGCCGTAATTAGCCCCCACACAGGCCTGGCTCTGAGCGGCGGGAACCATGGCCTTTGCTTTGGATCAGCTGCATTAAACCTCCTGTGATGTCTAAACTCTTAATTCACAGCTACATTAGCAATACATTTCAAATTTGAAATATAAGTACAAAGCAAATAAGAAATATGTGAATATGATTCTTGAATAACATGGTTTTAGAAATTAAAAATGTTAAAATACTGAATAAAAATTAAAATTTAAAGTAAAAAATTTTAAAATAATTAAAAAAAATAATTATAAAAAGTATTTTGACAAATGATTAGAAAATTAATTCGATTTTTTTTTATTAAATGAAAAAAAATAATATTAAAATTAATAAAATGTTTAAACATTTAAAATTTGAAATATAAACACTAAAGCAAAAAAAGGAGTAAAGAAAGATTAGTAAAGAGTAAAACAAATATTTGAATAATATTTTGACTAAAAATAGTTTTATAAATATAAAATATTAACTAAATAAATATTTACCAAAAACAACTTAAAGTTTTATGTTTTGAATACAAAATGATTTTTTATAAAATATTTGACTGTTTAAAATGTGAAATTCAAATAGAAAATATTTAAATGTACTTGGACATGATTTTGAAAATTTTTAATATAAAAAAGTTTATAAAAATGAATGACTAAAATGTATGACTTTGAAATATATCTCAAAATATCCATGATATATGCAATTTTTTTTTGTATTTATATTTTAAATGTAAAATATTAATACAAATTGAATGTAAAATTGAATTGATTATGATTTTTGAATAATATTTTGATTGTAAAAATAAATTTTGGAAATATAAATTCACATTTGAAATATAAATACAAATTCAAATAAAATGTTTTGCATATATTTGAATATGGTGTTTTAATATAAACGTTTTAATATAAAAGTAATATAAAAGTGCATTGGCTAAAGTCTAATATAACTCAAAAGATAAACTAAAACAAAAAGCCCAACACTTTTCCAGTTTGCCCGTAATTAGCCCCCACGTGGCCCGGGCTCTAAGCAGGGGCTAACAGCGGGAACCACGGCCTCTGCTCTGGATCAGCTGTGTTAAACCTCCTGTGACATCTAAACTCTTAATTCATTGCTACATTAACAGAGTCGATTAACATACGCGCGTATCCCCCTGTGATCTCTTAATGGGCACCTTGATATCCGCCGACCGTCTGCCCCAAATCACCCCCGTCGCCATTACCGAGACGCCGTTTAATTGGAGAGGTGTCACAGATGATACACTCGGAGCGGCCAAAACAGACAGGAAGATCCCAAATGTGACCCTCGTTTAGACGCCACATGCCTCGCTGTGTTATTCAGAGGATAATACTGGAGAGATTTCACAGATGTGGCTGTAAAGCAGTGCACCGTTTAACCAATCAACAAATTATCAAATCCGCGATCGGAGGAATCAGCCATATTAGCAGGCAGTTGAAACACAAATGCGCAGCCCTGAGGGTGCCGAGGATTTGATTTGGGAGACGATAACAGCTCGTGAACAAGCTCTGCGGTGCATCTCTGCAGAGGAACACAACATGTGCTGCGTATCTGCGTAGATTAGGCTTCAGTGCTGTGATTGGAACGAGAAGCAGTAGTTATGGCTGACATGCATTTGGTTTCGAAACTTGGTTTTTCGTCTCTGAAGATATATCTAAAGAGTGCAATCCACCCAATCAAACTTTACACACATCTGTTTTCATTCTTGCAGATGGCAAGAAAAAAAGTGCTCAGTAAGTGTAAGTGTGAATAATTTGGATAGTGAAATAAAGAGGCTTTTATTGTTGACTTCAAAAGATGTGTGCAACCAAACTCTACAGTAATTTGGTGCAAAATAAAACCACACTAAGAAAAAAAATACAACAAAGCTGTAATAAACAACACGAAGCCAAAAAATAAATAAAAAAACATCAAATAATTTTCTGTAAGGTTAAATATTGGAATTGAATTTCAATTTCAAATTTGACATAAATTAAAATATTTCAATGTATTTGATTAATTATGTATTCTTGAATATTTCGAATGTAAAAATGTCTTATAGTATAAAATACTGAAATGTTTTCAAATTAGTTGTACACACACACACACACACACACACACATTATTTTAATTCATTTTTTTGCTTATTAAACATCTAAACTATGCCAATATATTTAAAAACACAAACTTTCTACAAGAATAATTATGATTGGTCCAATGTCATGTAAATATTTTTTGCTATTTTTTTTTATAAATTTTAATGCATTTTAAAGATTGCTTATTAAAAAGGGAAACCATGGAAATATATTATTTTCTACAATAATAAATGTTTAGTCCACAGTGTGTTGTCAATATTTGCTGTTGTTTTTAATATTAATGCATTTTAATGTTTGATTATTAGACATTATCTAAGCTGTGCAGTGTATTAAAAATTTTAAATACTTTTTCTACAGCAATGATGCAAATATGTTTGCTGTTCTTAGTTATTAATATAAATGCATTTTATTATTAAACCATAAATAACTATGCGTTGTATAAAAACATTAAATAAGTTCTCCAAGAGTAAATATGTTCAGACCACACACACACACACACACACACACACACACACACACACACACACACACACATTTATGCTGTTCATATTAATATTGCCTTTAAAGTTTAATTATTAAACATCATCTAAACCATGCAATGCTTTCTACAAGAATAAAAACATTTAGTGTCATTTAAATATTTTTGCTGTTGTCAGCAATAAAGTTTGATTACTAAACCTTATCTAAACCGCGCAGCAAAAGGGCATCGAATATCCCATATTGTGCACAAACACAATCAATTACTTCAGCAATAACAATAAGCACGTGTAATCACAGGCTGCTCTGCGACGTAATTGTGTGCAAATTTGTTAAAGTGACTCTGTACGTATGTAATTCCTCGGTTGCGCTGTAATGTGAGCTTCGTTTGCTTTCTGCAGCTCACTGTAATACAATGCGAAAAGCGTTTAGCCTGACCTGAAGAGCCTAATTTGACTCCCAAATGTCCCGTGAATAAAGGGCGCCCAAATCCGAGGAATTTCATTAGTATCAAATGGAGCTTAAACAAGTTAGAGTAACAGGGGGTTACGCATCCAGCTCAATTTGGTTTCTAACAGCGCAGCGTATGATTTGAGGGCGAACTAAACGTGTTTGATAGAAGTGCATTTCAAACTGAGGCCAATTTCATAAGCAACAGGACATTCGTCCTTGACAATGTGCTCTGGAACATCTGTAAGGCCCCTGGCTTTGCTGTGTCTTGTGGGTAAGTGTATGTGTGTGTGGGGCCTGAACGCTGCTATAATGATGCTTAACCACGTCCCTCGCTTGCTTTTGAGCACATCGCCCCGCTGAGCAGAGAACCAGGTGCTGGTGGAGGAGGAGAAATGCACTCAGACACCAGGAAAAAGCAATGTGTGTGTGTATGTGTGTGTGTGTGTGTGTGTGCAGGATGAGGGAGTATGTATGTGTGTGTTTTTGGGGGGGCGAAAGGAGAGGGGGTGAGTTTGAATAGAATTGTGGTTTCGGGTAAGTGGTGGAGTTGAAAAAGGAAATGTGTTGGTTTTTTTCCCCTCCCCTCAGCAGTTTGGCCTGAAAGGAGAACCATCCACCTGCTAGCAGCATCAATTGGCCTCTCGTGTGGCTTTTTCACCACTTCCCTTTCAGCCGTGCGCATCGCTCTCCCCCTCACGGTGCGTCCCATTCAGGTGGGTGAATGTGCAGGCGGCGGGGAGTATTGACACTGCTCTCCCTTCCCAGCAGCCATTGTTCTGATTCGCCCGCACCAAAGGGAGAAGACCAGCTCCGATCGGTGTTTACTCTGCCCTCACGTCGCCAATCTTACCTTTCAGATCAACCTAGGGCCGTTTATCGCTTTATTTTCTGTCGGGCTGCGGATGCAGCTGGGGACGGCGGGCGTGTTGCAGGTAGGGGATTGTGGGAGAAGATTGAGGGACGCCCGACAGGTGCTAAAGTTTCAATGCCAGTGAGAATTGATCCAAGCTTGGCCCACATTCCCTTCAATCACACACCAATGGAGAATTTTATGCAACGCGCTCACATATGCGCGGTATTTTGGATTTTATGTTGATACAAATGCATCTGTTTCATACATGTTTATTAAATATTTATGCATGTATGAAATGTTTATGCATATTTTTTTTTATAATTTTGCTCACTGTTTACATGTAGAATGATATCAGAGTTAATGAGCAAAATAATTAAATACAGAATAATACTAAATAATTATTTAATGTTTTTTAATTTTGTTTTTTTTTTGTTTATTAATTTTTTAAATATTTTTTTTAAATTGAATATTTTTCTAATTTTAATTATATACAAATATTCATTTTTGATTGATTTGATTTTTTATTTTGAATATTAAAAAAATTGTATATAAAATATTTGAATATTTCGATTTTACAAAATATACAAATGAAAAAAATATTTGAATATAATTGTTGAATATAATTTTTGGATGACAAAAATAAGTTTTATAAATATAAATTGATGAAATTTAGGCTAAAATTATTATTATTTTTTAATATAAATGATTTTTTTAATATAAAATATTTGTATATATTTCCAATCTTTAAATATAAATGCAAATAAAATAAAAATTCAATGATATTTGAATGTCGTATTTCGAATATAAATACAGGTTTTATAAATATATAATGAAATAATGACTAAGGTGATTAAAGATTTAATGAGTTTTGAATGCAAAATATTTGAATTGATATACATTTCAAAATCAAATATATAATGAAATAATGACTAAGGTGATTAAATATATATAAATTTTGCATATATATATAATTATATATAGCCCACAGATATATCTGCACACCAAGCCCACACTTATCACAACATTTGATTTTAATAATGTACATGTAAATGTTGCAATTAACGTTAACTAACATTCATATGTGCTTTAGAAGTATTTTTCATTGCTAGTTCATGTTAACTAAAGGAGAAATTATGTTTTATTCATATAAAATAATGAAATACTGACTAAAATGAAGGAATAATTCTTTTAAAAGACAAAAACAGAAGTCTGAGTCTGAACGCTGAGCTGTATGTGAATGTTCAGCTGTCTGAGCCCAGACAGGAGACAGCAGAAGTTTGATGTGTGTGTCTGGCTGTCAGCTCTCTAAATCCTTCACATCAAAGCTGCAGCGAGACGTGATTTCCACACGATTACACAGTCACAAAGTCATCATTCGAGGTGAGTCGATCTTCAGATATTTCGAATGAGAAGCTGAGATATTTCAGATTAAACTGGTAAATGATGCTGACTCATTACATTTGTGTCTTTGGGAAGGACAAACTCAAACTGTTCTATTATGCGTGTTGTGTTAATGTAGACTCTCTGTACGTAGCTTTTAAGATCTTCAGTTCAGATAGTTGGATTAGTGTGCATGAAGGACCCTCACAATGTCATTCAAACTCACTCTATTCCAGCCCAGATCATCTTCATGTACTTTCTCTGCAGAGCTCTGTCAGGCTGAATCAAAATGGCAAAGTCGTGGATTAGCAGTTAGCATTTATGATCCACACAGCAAACACAGAACATTCCAGTATTGCTAATGTATGGTTCCCAGTCTTATTTTAATATGACTGCGATATTGTAGGTTTTATGAATAATTTGAGTTAGTTTCTATTTCTGTTTTCATTTTCATTTTTCTTAAATGTTTAGTAATTTTGTGTTTGTCATCCATGGTTATGATTTTTTACATGTAATAAAAGTATACGTTTTTTTTTTTTTTTTTTTTTTTTTAGTTGTTATTTCTGTACATCAAGTTAAGCTAAATGAAAGAAAGAAATGTTGCTTTTTAAAATATTTTTTAATATTTTTATGTTATGTTTTTGTATATTATTAATTATGTTTCAAGTACAACTTTTTTAAGGTTTTAGTTTTAGTCAGGGTTATTATAATGAACTAAAATAAAAATAAAAACTTTAAAATTAATTAAAATACATTTCTCATTTTCATGTAGTTGAAAAATGAAAGTTGAAAACTAAAACTAAAATAAAAATTAATAAAAACTTTATAAAAATTGAAATAAAAATGACAAAAACAGCAAAATTGCTAAAACTAACAAAAATTTAAATGGAAATATTAACATAAACTAATATAAATATTAATTAAAACTATAATAGTATCTCAATGATACTAAAATAAAACTTGTTTTAGTTATCTTCAATAACCACTTTGTATTTTTTGGGAACAGGTTTCCCATAGTCTGTTTATAAAATCAGGTGAAAAACAAGCAGCTGTGTCTATAGCAGAAATACTCGAGGAAATATCTTGACTTCTACTGAAGGGCCTTTGAAAATGGTGTTAATAAATTGGTGTTAGATTTGGCTCTCTAAGAAAAGCATACATTAGCATTTGGGAAATGTTCTGTGTTTGTTGTGATGGCTGAAGGTGCAATTTCCTGTTTGCTCATACTAAACTAAGTATCACAACCAGAGAGCTATTTTGATATCAGACTCATTGCCAACTGTTGCTTCCGGATGCGTCACAACAGAAAAAAGATCTGCCGGTCTGAAGGGTAAGTCTGCAGATTTGCATTGCCGAAGGAAGCTTCATCAGATCCGCAGCAGAACTCCAGATGTATCCGGTTTAATCAGCGCACGCCGGGAGAGGAGATTCCAGCTCGTATAGCAGCTCTACGGGCCTCAGGTACCGAGTCAGCGGACGTTTATGAATTAAAGCTGGGAAGGGAAGACTGCGTGGATGGGTAAGAATTATGAGGCTGGTTGGTGGAGAGACAGAACAGCCTCGGTGGGTTTCTCACCAGCCAAGTAATAACCTGCAATCAGGCAATTATTCCCTTTCTGCAGTATGCAGGTGAGCAATGCTTCTCTCTCTCCCAGCAGCCGAAGGCTTCATCCCGCTAATGAACACGAGGAAACGGCTTACATTTCCCCGTAGGCCTCAAACCGCACTATTAATACGCCAGCTTTATGGCGCTCAGATGTGTTTGTTAACTTAACTCTTAACTGTGAGACGTTATGTCTGACTGCTGGGGAAGGCTGGAGCTTTGAGGAGAAAATAGGTGGCTGGAAAGCTGGCATGTAAAATATGGATGTAAACCGAGCTGCTATCACACCTCGGCCCACGGCCTGCGGCGAACAATCACAGCGAGCGGAGAGGGTTTTACACACAGAGAGAGAGGAGAGCGTTTCACGCGCTCTCTTAAAGGTTCTTCAGTGCACTTTACTGCTTTAGGTTCAGATATCAAGAACTGTTTTTGCTGTATAGGGTTTTTGAGTCGCTTGTATGGCTCTTTGGAGAGTAAAGAAGTTCTTAATGTTATATTTACAGGTTCTTCATGCACTACCCTTCCAAAGTTTGGTTTTGTTTTGAAAGAAATGAAAACGTTTATTCAGCAAGGTTGCATTAAACTGACGATAGGGATAGTAAAGACATTTATGATGTTACAAAAGATTTATATTTCAAATAAATGCTGGTCATTTGAGCTTTTTTTAATTTCCTCAAAAATATGAAGCAGCAGAACTGTTTTTAACAGTATTAATGATAGAAAACGTTTCGAATCAGCATATCAGAATGATTTCTGAAGGATCATGTGACACTGAAGACTGGAGTAATGATGCTGAAAATACAGCTTGGCATCACAGAAAATAATTATATTCTAAAATATATTAAAATAGATAACAGTTATTTTAAATTGTAATAATATTTCACTTTTCTTGACTTTTATCAAATAAATGCATCCTTGTTAAGTATTAAAAAAAATATTTTAAATACATTTAAAAAAAAAAATCATGTGAAAATCATGTCACCAAACCCTTATTTATTTATTTATTTATTTATTTATTTATTTATTTATTTATTAGAAATTCAGTCAATTCCTCGTGGATAAAATTAACTCCTGTCCAATTTGTCTGGTTGGATATCCAGTTTCAAACAGAAATACTAAGATCAAACAATACCTCTAATTTTCTTGTTTACTTATCTGATATAATCAATATCAGTACCAATATCAATTAAATGAAAGGACTTTATTTGACTGAGGATAAAATGGCTAATTATAGTCAGCTAACATTATATTTGAAAGCCAGCAATGCCACTTTTTGATTCAAAGATTATAATAAGCATTACTTTTCATTTTAAATTAATTTAGTAAAAAATACACTGAATATAACTGTGTAAAATCAAGAATTGGCATCGAAACTAGCAATATTTCACATCAATCTCTTACATTATAGAACATTTTCATGTTGACTTTAAAGCAGCAGAAGTGCATAAATAAGTTTCCGAAGAACACGAGAGTATGTTTCAGATGATTAGGTCAAAGCTGTTGACCTCTAGCATGACATGACATGACATCATGTGACCTTGGTGGTCCAATCAGAGTGAAGTGTTTAGAGCTTCTAACCATTTTCTTAATTTCCATTCAGGCTGAATGCTATATTATTAGCCGTTCCTAGAGTCTTTACTGGACATAAACAAAGTCCGCTGATTAAATGTGTGATTGCACATGCATGGTGTGAACAGAAAGGTGTCCTTAGGAACATGTTTTCCACTTGGAGCCGTTTGGCACCTCCTGCATCTTGTCACTGTCAAGAGGTGTGACCTCTGTTCTAAATATATAGCTAATAAGTGCTTAAGACGCCACTCTGAATATGAACTTTGAAGTGTAAACTTGCGCGTTTGCCTCAGGGTTTGAACTCAGCTTGGTTCTGGTGTCCTTTTGCCTTTCATCTGCTTCGAACTGTGTGGAGAAACTGTATGGAAACAATCAGGGTTGCCAAATCTCATGCATTTAGCATGAGTCTTATGCCACCATATTAAATATCATGGCAAATAAGACAATGCAAAATATGCAATCAAAAATCATGCTTTTTATCATGTTATCATGTTTTTATTGTTTTATTGTTTTAGGTTCTATTTTTACTTAATCAAAATAACCCGACTGCAGTTTGATTGAGATTAATTGGAATGCACAATGAAAAGACATCTGTTCTTGAAAATAAACTCTTCATTTGTTTTTGAATAATCAAAATTAAATAAAAAGGCATTTTTTATAATATCAATAACTGTAATGGGATCTTAAGTCCCTCACATTTACAGGAAAAATACATGACGATAACATGTTGTTCTTCTGCAACATCGACCTCCGACCTCGACAACACTCAAGTTGTGCTTTTGTTTCTTTATTATCTGTATTTAAATGGTTTTAATCTGTTACTACTTCATAACTGTGGACAAATTATATATATATATAATTTATAAATTGTAAAATTATAAATAATAATTTATAATGAAATTATTATTATGAATATGACTTGCTTGTACCCCACAAGTAATATTAACTAGCAAACACCATGTGATTGCATGCAAAAACTATTTGCAGTAATAGCATGATTATTTATTAATTAAAATAAAACATTTAAAATATTTTTATGGGTATGATTCTGATACCCCTCAAGTAATATTAGATAGTAAACAGTATATAATAGCATGCAGAAATTATATGCATTTCAGATTTGATGTATTAAACTATTTTGGCACACAATTCATAGAAAAGTGTAAATTTATACATTTTATTTGTATTTTTGTTTATTTCAATTATTCTAAATAATTATATAAATGTATAATTATTTATTAAATAAAATTAATTTTATTAATATGACTTGCAGGTACAACTCAAGTTATATAAGGTAGTAAACACCATGCAATTGCATGCAAAAGCTATATGCACTTTAGATTTTATATATACATTTTTTGGCACACAATAGATTTTTTGATTTATAAATTAAAATTAATTATTGTAAGTTATAAATATGTAATTATTTAACTGAAATTATTATTTTTATTTATTTATTTATTTTTGTTTGTCGTTGACTTGTTGGTACCCCTCAAGCGACATAAAAAGCATGCAATTGAAAAGTTGCTTATAAGTTTGTTTTGTGTCAAATTAAAAATTAGTTGTTGTATTCTTACATCCCCAAATAGGTGCTGTAATTGATTCAGCTTAAATATCAAGATCTCACTCCAGCCAGATGACCACAGTTTGCACCCTTGAAATACCTGTTGTTGTTAGCTGATGTGTTTATACAGTACATCAGTGCAGGCTCACATGAAACCTTTGAATACCACTGTTTTTGTTTGTTTAGTCATTTACTGTATACATAATTTTGTGAATATGTTTTTTTTTGATGAGTGATGGTGGTAATATCAGCACTGGTGAGAGCTTTCAGAGGTCATGACAGGTTTGGTGGCGTGTGTGCGTGTGTGTGTGTGTGTGTGTGTGTGTGTGTGTGTGTGTGTGTGTGTGTGTGTGTGTGTGTGTGTGTGTGTGTGTGTGTGTGTGTGTGTGTGTGTGTGATTGGTTCCTCTGGGTGTGATGCTGTGTGAGCCTCTAATCTTCAGCACTGCTAACATGGGCAGAAACTGTGGTGAGCTCAGCCGTCCTGCTCGCTCACGGCCGCTCCGTGCCTCTGGGACATGTGAAAATATATCTCCAGCGCTCTCCCACCGTCACCAATTTGCTGAAGCTATGCAACAGAGCTTATTGAACTTTGCATGCAATATATGATAACCAGCTCGCTGTGGGATTCAGAATAGGCTTCATTTCTTTGGTGCTTTTTTTGTGCTGATGACACTGGCTTGTTTCGGGATTGTTTGTTTGAAATGTGTCCTTTTCCTCCAGGGGCTGGAAAGTGCTGATGAACGCTGTCGTCCGGAGAGGTGCTGGCCTGATGGGATGATGGGACGGAGGAATAAAGCGAGAGCAGTGTGGTGTTCTCATCTCTTCAGATCTCTGCAAAAAGGCAGTATGGTTGTTGATGTGTGATTTGTTTTTTGTTTTTTGGGTTATTAGTTTACTCTTTTAAAAGTTGGAATAATTATGTTTTTATGTCTTTCTTGCACTCGGTGTGTTTGGCATCTGTTGATTTCTGTGCAGTGCACCTGACCTACGATGTTACTGACTGCATTTGTTTATTAATATATTTTATACCAAGAAATTAAAAGTCTTTCTATTGTTTTCATTTGAAAATAGACAGTATAAACAAATACCTCAAATATTCACTCAAATATCACACTGAAAGAACATGTAATTGCTATAATTTTCATGTTGTTGAAAGGAAAAAAATATTACATAGTTGTTTTGATTTTTTTTAATCAGTTTTATTTATGATTTTCATTTTTAATTTTTACTGTCATTTAAATTATTTTCATTTCTAGTATTGAGTTTGCCAAGAAAAATTGGTTGCTTGCTGATATTGAGTTAAATAAATAAATAAATAGACAGACAGTGTAAACAATGTCAAATTGGTCCTTCAAGACTTATGTGAATGTATTTAAAGGTGAAGATTTTCATGAAGGCACACTTTTGTGTTTCCCAGAAATCAAACCTTGATAATTAAAGTACAGGGACATTGAAAAAAAAAAAAAACATGGTCTTAACCTCGTCCTGTAGTCTGCTCAGTGGCCGCATGATGCATATTGTACACAAAACCGGTAAGCATTTTCCAAAAATTGCTGCTGTTATTTTATTTTTTCACACAATTCACAGTGACTGCTTCATTATTTCACTTTTACCATACATAAAAAAAAACAACAGAACAAAATGCAATCAGAATATTCATTATTTGATGTTAATTGGACAAGTATTTTTACAGAATGTAAAAAAAATATGTATGATTTACTTGTTAAGACCTTGCCTTCACTGGTCAATAACAGAGCCATCTCTTTCCGCAGTTAATGACCTTTCCTTAGGCAACACCTTCACCGAGAGCTGCAGTGAACTCTGCTCATGTTTCCTGAGGTCAGTGCCGGACCCGTGACCTCTCAAAGTCAAAGGTCTCGGTCAATTGCAATCGACTTCCGAACAGATGGAAAACTGCGATGGCCTACAGATAAACTCACTGTCCAGCTCATTATATCCTGAGCAAACCTCTGCTTTGCCATATCCCTGCTGAAAAAAAAAAAACAGCTAATTTTAGAGGGGTTTTGGCCACTTCCTTAGCTGGTCAGGCTGGCCAGGCTGGGAGACCAGCTACGTAAAACCAGCTACTTCCAGCTTGGGCTGGTTTTGGCAGAAAAAAAGCCCCTTTCACGGAGTAATACCAGTGAAATTGTCTTAAAATTACCAAAATGACTTTACTGGTAAATACAAAAATGTTGTTCACACAAGCATCGACTTTAGATCTTTTTACCGTTAAAATGCCATTCACATATCAGTTTTAAATTACAGGTAAATTGTGACATAATTAACCAGAAACGTCTCCTGGTGTTGTGTTTGTAAACATGGAGGGGTGTACACGATCAGTGATTTTGTTGATGTTTAATTTTTGTGTCAAACGATCATATTAATGCAACATTTTTGGCCCAGAGACATCGTATTAGTCAACTTCAAAACGAACTACACAGCACAGTGTAAATGCGTCGTCTGCATCACAATGTTATGATAAGCCCAGAATAGTTGCATTTTTAATTTCAATGGCTCTGGATTGGCCCAGAGTAGACGTCTTACGTCAGCGTGTTCTGAACTTAACGGTAATCTCATTCTGCTTTCACACAGACCACATTACCGGTAATTTACTGCTAATGTTACAACTTCTCATACCAGTAAATTGCCGGAAACTAATTTACTGGTATTTTTGAAAAGGTCCTATTCACACATGATCTCTTTAATGGTAATTTACCAGTAAAGTCTGTATGTGTGATAGGGGCTATAGTTTTTCCCTCCTCTAAAACAGTTTTCTTGCAAACATGAGCAACAACAACACAATTTCTGTGAATAATCTGTGAATGTGTGTGTTTGTTTGTGTTTGCATTGGCGCTTGCATCTGTGTGCGAGAGGATGCTGGAGGTGAAAAGCAGGATTAGAGGAGGCTGAAGCGTTTGGAAATGTTTTGAGGGTATGAGGGATTGTTTGGAAGATAGTCTGAGATTCTGAGTTAATTTGGTTGGATGTAGTCAGTTGATTGGAGATGAAATGTTGGTTAAGATGAAAAGACGTTGACTCTTAAAAGGTTGAGAGAAGAGAGCAGACCGGCTAGAAATAATGGTCACTTTCAGAGGAAAACAGCCAATTGCCTCCATTGTTTTTGACTGAAGGTGTCTAGCTGCGCTTTATGCCGCTGTTGAGTTGTTGTAGCAGATCTTTATGTTGTCTTTTTGTCTTTGTTTGGATGTGTTTGATGCGTCACTGATGCAAGATATGCTTTTTAGCAGTGTAACAAACCTGTGAATCGTGATCTTGCAGGGACTGTACAGGCCTGAAATGAAGAAAAGCTGAAATGAATCTCACAAATCATCACCATAGACAGGAACAGAGTCAGGGTCAGGCTTAAATGTTGTCATGATGCTAGATTGTTGCTAGGGTGTTGCTAAGGAGTTTAAGGTGGTTGCTAGGGTGTTCTGGTGGTCGCTAGGGAGTTGTTAAGGTGTTTGTTAGGGTGTTGCTAGGTGGTTGCTAAAGAGTTTAAAGTGGTCGCTAAGGAGTTGTTAAGGTGTTCTGGGTGGTTTGGAGGGCATTCCAAGGTGGTTGCTAGGATGTTTTTAAGGTGGTTGCTGGGGTGTTGCTTATGGGGTTGCTAAGGAGTTTAAGGTGGTCGCTAGGGAGTCAAGGTATTATAGGTGGTTTGGAAGGCATTTACAGGGTGGTTGCAAAAGTGTCCTGGGTGATTGCTAAGGCATTGCTAGGTGGTTGCTATGATGTTATCGATGGTTGTTAGGGAGTTGCTTGGTGGTTGCTAGGGAGTTAATTTGCTCTTGTTGGTTCGTAAAGGTGGTGTTCTGGGAGATTGTTAAGGCATTGCTAAGTGGTGTTAGGGAGATCTGGGTGGTTGCTATGGTGCACTGAGTGGTTTGTAGGATGTTGCATATATGTTGTTTATAAATGTGTTCTGGTTGATTACTAAGCCATTGCTCATTGGTTGTTAGGGTGTCGTGGATGCTATTTAGGTGTTTGCTAGGGAGTTGTTAAATTGTTTGCTATTTAGGTGATGATAAAAAGCGGGAAATAAATTTCACAAATCATCACCATAGACAGGAACAGGGGGTCTGGGTTGTTTGTTGTGTATTGCTAGGTGGTTGCTATGGTGTTGCTGAGGAGTTTATGGTGGTTGCTAGGGAGTTGTTAAGGTGTTCTGGGTGGTTTGGAAAGGTTGTTGCAAAAGTGTCCTGGGTGATTAAGGAACTGCTGGGTGGTTGCTACAATGTTATCGATGGTTGCTAAGGTAGGGCTGATCGATTATGGGAATAATCATAATCACGATTATTTTGGTAAATATTGTAATAATGATTATTTAACATGATTATGAGTGGGCCATATGACCAAAATTTTATACAAGTAATTTATTTAAAGATAGAGAAATATATCAAAAATATGTTTTCTGTAAACTAGGCTGCTATGACATTGTTTTAAAAACCATCAGAATTTCACAATTCTCAATACCACAGCAGAATACCAGGGTAACTTATATAAGTTACAAATGTCCATCAATCAAGAGCAGTGAGTAATAAATCAAGCATGTCCCGTTTTGTGAAAGTCACGATAAATACTGATTTGCACGTTAAGCTTGGGCTTTTATGGTGGAGTGAAAGCGCTCCGCTAGAAATGGGGCACCGTAATCTCCATATCACGATTATTGTTTTTTTCATATTTGTTGGAAGCGGAAATCAAAATCGAAACTGCATTTCATATAATTGCACAGCCCTATACTAAGGTGTTCCTAGGTGGTTGCTAAGGATTTTAAGGTGGTTACTCTGTAGCAGTTAAGTTGCTCTGGGTTTTTCGTAAATTATTGCAAGGTGATATTCTGGGGGATTTTAAGGTATTTCTAGGTGGTTGCTTGGATGTTATCGATGGTTATTAGATTGTTGCTGGGTGTTTGCTAAGGAGTTTGAGGTGGTTGCTAGGGTGTTGCTAAGGAGTTTAAGGAGATCGCTGGGAGTTGTTAAAAGGTGTTCTGGGTGGTCTGTATGGCATTGCAAGGTGGTTGCTAGGTGGTTGCTAGGCATTGCAAAGTGTAATGTTCTTAGTTATTTGCAGATTTAATCGTGAAAAGAGTCCTGCACCCTCAAATCTCTCTGATATTCTAGTCTTTGCTAGTTTGCTCCTTTTTTCATGTATTTTTTCATCCACCAGGTGAAAGTGTGATCGCTTAATGAAGTAATCAAGGACTCATTTACGTCCATTGTTTTGTAGAGAAATTGTCTGCTAAATATTTCTGAAACATCTAGCACTCCAAGCACTCACAGGTGAATGCTTTATATCTTATCAGACTCAGATGTTTGTCATACTTGAAGAATTGTTTCTCACAATGCATATCTGTTTCCTGCAACTTTGCCATTTACATTTGAATGTAGTCTGGACAATGAAGACTCCTCGTTCCCCGAGAAGACAAAAGGTCACATGTACACTTTTCCCCAGCGTGCGTATTGAAAAAAAATCTGTGACACAGATGGCGATGCCAAATCCATCGCAGGTGCCCTGCGTGCCCACATTCCCTGCTCTGGGAATACGGCTTTGTGTTGTGTTGTGCTGAAATGTCTGCATCAAGCCAACACAATCAATACCGCAGAACAATGTCACACATTAACCCTGACAATTTACCTCCTTAAGACCTCAACTCCGCTCACCTGCTTGACAATTAAACGCTTAACAAATGCTCCGTGATTTTTTTCGGCTGTGAAAAAATCCTGATTGTGGCACCTTTAAGTCCCTTTCACAGCCGAGGGGAAGCGTCTCGAGCGACATGAATGCCCTTTTAACGATTTCCTGCTTCATTCAGGCCCTATTCAGCAGCACAAGTGTATGTGGAGTTCATTTCCCTGCTGTTTCAGCCGTACGCACACTCGAGAGCTCTCCAACCTAAATGACCCTGAAGTAGTCATTCATCGTCTCAATAGCCTGGCCGCGGCACCTCGAGAAACTCACTGCGTGCTTAAGCGACAATAAAACCCGCTGCTTTTTTTCCCCCTCTCTTTTTGTCCTTGAAAGAGAAGAGCGCTATCTTCGATCAACAATTGGGCAATTAATCACAGCGGCTCGGGATACGGACTTCCCTGGCACAAGAAAAAGGCCAAATGTGAATTAAAAGCCAGAATGTTTGAGGGCGAAGTCCAGTGGCTATGATAATGCATTTTCTTTTAACAGGGAAGGATTTATTATTCCTACAATCTTGAAAAAGCGGCGGGAGGGTCGGAGTGGGTGCGGGGCTTCAGGCGGAAGCTATTCTCATCATTTAGAGAAAGGGTTTCTCTCAGTCTCTCTGAGTTTTTTTTTTTTTTTTTTGGAATCTAGATTTAATTTAGTTGCCGATGTCGCTATCAGTGGCGAACAAGCTGGCAGCGCCAGCGGTCTGACGGTCCCTGATAAGCGCAGTGCTCCCAGCTAAGCCTGATTAGTGTTGGCCCCTAAAAGGCTTTGTTATGAGAGGCAAATAGACTGTGGAACAGCAGCCTGGGACCTCACTGATATCAACAATCACAGAGCGAACCCTAACCCCCACCCCTTTGGCTTTCCAGAGCACTAGTCTGAGGAATACCATCTGTGCGTGAGAGACAGAAGAAAGAGCGAGAGATTTTTGTCTTCTGTATCATGGGCTCTCAACTGGTTTGGCTTTAGGACAGGAAATTTTTTTGTTTTTGTTGTTGGACATCAAGTGGCAGCCCAGGACAGTATCAAAATTGCTTATCATTCTAAACGAAAAAGTCTTAATAAAATGCATCAATTGGTCCAAAACAGTGTCAGATTTGCTTCTTATTCCAGACTAAAACGCATAAAATGCATTAATTGGTTTATTGCTGGCCTCTACATGTTTATTTATTTTAGGTTTGTTCATAGTTTTTGAGAATGAAGCATGCATGCAACCTATCCATGTTGGTAGGAAGGTGAAGTTGCACCAAAATAAAGTTTTTATTTCTCCTGTAGTCTACATAAAGAAGATTTTTGTCTTCTATATAGGACATCAAGTGGTGACCCAAGACAGTTTCAGATTTGCTTATTGTTCTGGTCTAAATGTCTTTAAAATTAGACGACTAAGTAAAATGCATTAATTGGTTTATTATTTGTTTCGAAACATTTTTGTTTTTGTGTACGTTTGTAGTTTTTATTTTCTTTATGATCTTCTTATAAGATAGGTTGGTTCTCAACTGGTTTGGCTTCAGGACTTTTATAGATTTTACAGTATGTATAGTTGTTTATAGTTTTTTAAAAATGACTAATGTAAGCAGCCTGTGCATGTTAGCATGGTTTGTGAACTTGCACCAAAATACAGTATTTTTGTTTGTTTGGTTGGTTTTTTGTTACAGAAGATTTTTGTCTTTATATATCAGGGGCTCTCAACTGGTTTGGCTTCAGGGCTCATTTATTATGATATAAAATTTGGCACAAGACATTATCAAAATTGGCCATGAAATGTCATTAAAATCAAACATCAAAATATAATTGGTTTATTATCGGCTTCTAAATGTTTTCTGGACCATGTTTTACAGTCATTTCAAATGAGCCCTTATTTAATGTTGTACTTTTGTAGCTTTGTTCATAGTTATTGAGAATGATGCATGCATGCAACCTGTGCATGTTGGCATGAACAGTGGACCAAAATACAGTTTTATTTTCTTCTGCCTTTATAAACTTTGTATTCATTTTGCCATCCTAACTATGCATGCTTATATAGTTAAGTGCATGATGTAATTTGCATTGAGCATCTAGAATGAACCTGCAATCCACTCGTTAAGAACCACTGTTTGACATGCATGCAAAAAAGCATGCATTTTGTCCAGTGCAGTGATGTTATCTGGCATTTAAAAATGCAGTAGCTTCCGCACAAAAGCAAATTGAACAAAACAAAGAAACAACACCTTCCTGTCCCGAGGAAAGCCTTCCCTTTGTTGCTTGTTAGGTTGCTTTTAAAGTGTAAAACAAAAGGATACGGATACGGAGGCGGGGGTTGTGGGATTTAATGTATTCTTTTATGTTTTCATGAGAGACCTTCTTTACACACTCTACAGGTTTTCTTTGTTCCCGCAGACAGAGATGAATCCCTCCCTTGTTCCGGAAGATATGGATGAACGAACTCCAGGCCCGCTGCTGGGGACGCCTTTGTTCACTTCCCTCCATTATGTGAGCCATTACCACAGCTCTCCATATTTAAATGCGCATATTGATGACCCTAAATAAAGAAAATATTAATGAAAGTATAACAAAGACAGAGTGAAAGAAGTTGTGAATGTTTTTTTTTTGAAGGGAGAGAGGTGAAAAAGTTATTCTGGATATTCTTCAAAGCCCCTCAGAAAGGAGAAAAGGGAAAATGAGCTGTTTGGAATATTTTAAATTTAATAAGGCCATGAGGTTTTACAGGGGAAATATGTATTATTGAATCTACATAAACAAATATGAATGGATAAGTTAAGGCTGGGAACTTTAGTTTGAATAATGGGCAATTTGTGGATTCACATCTTGATATTTTGTCTTTGTTTTATTTTAATTTTTCAGTTCTTGGAGTTATTGTTGTTTTCTTCCCTCTTAGGAATATTCCAGAATCAATGTAGTCTGTTTATGTACACAGTTAATCATTTTGATTTGTCCCTCAAAGATTGTGTTTACAGTCTTGCACTTACAATGGAAGTCTATGGGGGAAGACGTTAGACAGAAGAAATATGCAACTTATATGGAATTTGCTGTACAAAGTTTGGGTTTTTTAAGCTGTAAAGTGTTTAAATCATCCTTAACATGTACAGTGTTGATATTTAATAGTATTTTTAATGGCTATACTTTTAGTTTATGTATATTTGAACATTTACAGTATGTATGAGGTGCCATGCCCCATAGACTTCCATTATAATTTCATCACGATAAACAAGATTTTTGTTTCCACAAACTGAAGTCAAAGACATTTTGTATGCTAATAGAAAGTGAGTTTAACTTGTATTGAACCGGTAACTTTCCATGTGCAAATGTGTTTTTATTATGTAGTTTATTGTCTGTTCCTGATGCTGACTACAGTAGCTCTCTCTTTCTCTGTGTTTGCTGTAGATTTTAGGGGGAAAACTGTAATGCACAGTAACACCAAAGCTGTGATTCCCTGTAGACCTTCTGCTCCTAGTGTCCCAGGTGAGAAAGACACAAACACGCACACAAATCTGACATGTTTTCTATAATTTTACACTTTCTCACTGTTTTAATGGCATACTGTGCAGTATATATTGTATTCTTCTTACTAATGTTAAAAAGAATACTGTGTGAAGCAATATGCTATAATTACTGTTTCAGACTGTAGTGCTGCATGATACATTGTTGTTACATGACATTATCATGTTGTATGTTTAATTCTGTAACTGGCGTCCATTTACAAACAATATACAAACTGCAAATAATACAATATAAATACTTCTGCTCAAGATGGGCATCAACGCACTGGCTGTAATTTTCCAGGTAAACCAAAAAAATGCTTGGTTAGTTGTTTCAGGTGCATTTAATTAAAGTTGGAATCAGTATTGTTAAGTAAAACTAAAACTAATCATTTATCATAATGTTTGTTGTCATAATTGTTTTCATTAATTAAAATAAAGCTGAAATAAAAAACAAATATTAGATTTCTAATTTAGTCTATTTTCTAAAGTATTAAAAAAGTACTGAAATAAAAATAAAGCTAAATCAACATATTAAAAATAAATAATAATAACAAAAATGCAAAAGCACATAACAAAATAAATTAATAATAAATTAAACTCAAAATATTTTTTTTAAGCTAATTTAAAATATTAATAAAGATTGCAATAGTATATAAATAACAACTCTGCAGGAAAGTGACTCTTCAGGAAATCTGTGTAAAAAACATGACTTTTTGAACATGCAAATAAGATTATTGGAGTATGTTTTACAAGAAAATACTATTTCAGTCTTTGTACTTAAAATGCATGTTTAATTCACTGTGTTACTTGCCAGTTTCAGTCATAAATTGCTAGTAAATTTCACAAATAATGCAAAATAAATCCTACACTGTTTTCTGTTGAGTGCATGAATTGGATTAACCCTGCTCTGACCTCTCTTCAGTCCTACATTGATGCATTTGACAGATTTTTATCAAAAGCCATTTTTTATTGCATTCAACTGTTTTATTAGTACATGCATCCTTTGGGGAACGAAGCCATGATCTTAGGTTTGCTAGCGGCGTACTCTACAAGTTGAGCTACAGAAACACGTTACATAAGCTCAACTGTTTGATTTGATAGGCTCATAGGTCTTGACAGCGATGAGTATTTTTGTGGTGAGGGCCAATTAGGAAAGTGGTACAGTACTGAAGTGTCACACTTTTTGCAAACATCTCCAGTGTGTTTACAATCTGCTTCTGACACACATTAATTCCCTAGTGAGGATCTGCCCAAGTAGACATCTAACCCAAAACCCAGACCTCCGCAGGGGCTTTGTGATCCAGGCTCCCAGTGGGATGCAAACACAAATGCCGGCAGTGGTTTATTCCCAAGTAAGGCTCACCGCAGTACACTCTCCAGCCATAACACAATCACACACATACTCTGGGGAATTTATCTCATCTTAAGAGCATCACAAAGCATTATGGGTAGAAGTACTATAGATCATGGTCCACTGGATGCGTTTTCACTCTATTTGTGGATGCTAATACTTGCGCTGGTGTAGTCGACTTCAATTTTGACCAACACAAGATTCACAGAAGCTATTTTTTGTTCTTAAAAAGTGTTAAAACTCCATTATATTTCTTGTTTTATTTTATTTTATTTTTATTTTATTTTATCAATTTTGTTTTAGTTTGTTAATTGTGCCTTAATAGTTTTATTTTATTTATTTTCAAAATGACTTAGTTTTGGTTTGCTTTTAACAAGCTAAAATAAGTTTAAGGTTTTTTTTGTTTGTATTTTTATTTTTTAAATGTATTGTTTTATTTGCAGCGATTTTTGAAAAAAAATATTATTTTTATTTTTGTGTGTTAGTTTTTAATGTCAAATTTTCTGTTTTAGTTTGTCAATTGTGCATGAATAGTCTTCTTTATTTTGAAAATGACTCTCCAGGTTTAATTTGATTTTTATTATAGTTTTCGTCACTCATCTCATTGCATTACAATTCGTTCCATCTACTGTACCATACTGAAAATAATTCATGCTGCTAGAAACACCAGGGTCTTGGGTTCAATTTCTGGAGAATGAATGGACTGATTATAAATCTTGAATGCAATGCAAGTTTGTTTTGGATTAAAGTGTCTAAATGTCAAATGAAGAAATTAAGTTTACAACAACAGACTGACAAACATGACTTTATAGCTGAAATTAACATTTTAATAAAGATTATTGAATTCCTGAGATATCAAAAAAACAAGCCTCATGTTTCATGTTTGTATAGAACACTGCAAGGATGATATATTTTTATATGCCAGAAACAAGTTAACATTTTATCTTATCTGCTTACGTCATTCTGATAATACAGTAAGTTCTGTATTTAATGTTCTGTATTAATCATGTTTTATTCTACAACATAAAATACATCAGTTATACCCCTTTGTGTTTTGCTTTTACTTGTCTTGAATAAAGTGATTGCTAACAAGTGTTGGCCTATTCAAGACAAGTAAAAGCTTAAAAAAAATGGACCTACAGAGGTTGTTGGGATATTAAACATCATTACATCGAACAGCTGAACTCATCTACTCACTAGTCACTTTCACTCAGCCTCATTGAGTTTATAATCACTCACTACAAATGATTCTAACTCACATAAAGACTGAAAGAGCTGTCGCATGAAGATGAAAGTCATGTGACTGTTTTGCATTTCATTTATAACCTACATTTAGCTTTTTATTTCCGGCAATGGTTTTAGACTTCAAAATTCATAAAAGTTGTGTTCATTTGTGAAGATCATCATGATGAACAAGATGTGCAAAAATCATAAACTTTTTCTGGTGACAGAGCTTATTTTCTGCAATAATCCAAAAGCCAATGGAAAATCCTATTGGATTTCTGTCAAGAGAATCAGGGTGATGCGAATTTACTACAAATATATGTCATGACTGCAGCGCTCTATTGCTTTTAAACTCTTGCCTGTAAGTACTTAGTGGTGCATTCACACAGACAGAGATTAAATCACTGAAGGTTGCTGGAAGTTTCTTGGAGGAGCTTCTGCTTGACTGCAGTACCAAACGATATCAGGAGATGGATCACACGAGTTTCTCTATCAGCTCTCGCATTTTTAATCATCGCATTTGCATGAGCTCAACTTTATCGCATTGCTACTGTAACAGTTGTCCATCTCTCGTTAACCCTGTAAAGTCTGATATATGAAATAATGGTCCGAAAAATCAAATCGTTAGACACAAGTTTATTGAACCTTTAGACAAAATATTCTAAAAAATCCATATGCATATGTGTTTTGTTGAGTATCATATTTGATATATCATGCTTTTGTGGCTCAGATAATCTACTGAGAATATGGAGAAAAAAACAGCTCTGTTTTATTCAGAGGCCCAAACTGAGCAAAAACAGGCAATTTGGTGGAGATGCTGATATTTATATGACCAAAAAGATGAAAATCTTATAGCTTGTAACGTAAATCAATGAAATCTTTGTAACAGTGTACCAGACTACTTACATAAAATGATATAAATATTAGTTGTCAATCTATAATGTCTTTGTAAGATGATATTTAAATGATCAAAGCTCTGTCGTTTCAAAACTTATAATGCAGTGCAATAAAAAAAAAAGTTGAAACTATCAATCAGAGACAGAAGGCATTTAGTTGATTGTGTGCAACAGGTTTTGATCATGTTGATCATTTAGAGGCCTTATTGAGGGGGTTCCTCCTGGGGCCGTTTCAGACACTTGCTCACATGAGCTGCCCGCTTCTTTAAATTACAGCAGCCTGTTCTTGATTGGCACTACACTTTTGTCACTGGCCAGATAACAGCTGTAGGGGATTTCTGAAGTGTAACAGCTCAGATTAGATTTATAAAAGAGAGCTTTATCTCCAGTTGGGTTAAGAACTGGTTCACTTAAAGGGATACTCCATCCCAAAATGAAAATTTTGTAGTTATTAACTTACAAACATTTAGTTACAAACCAGTGAATGATTGGTTGGTGTTTGGAACACAATTTAAGATATTTTGGATGAAAACCGGTATGCTTGAGACTGTCCCATAGACGGCCAAATAAATAACTGTGTCAAGGTCCAGGAAAGTATGAAAAGCATCGTGAGAATAGTCCATCTGCCATCAGTGATTCAACCGTAACATTATGAAGTGACGAGAATACTTTTTTTACACGAAGGAAACAAAAATAACGATTTTATTCAACAATTCCTCTCCTCTGTATCTTTCCAAATCAGCGTAGCGCCATTTTGACAAATCTGACTATTACACAAGAGGCTTATGCTCTTCTGTGTCAGCCGCGCCACAAGGATACGTTTTTTACGTGTTTTTATGCTTTGGTTTGAAAGCAAACAATGCATCGGCGCAGCGCGGCTGACACAGAAGAGCATACACCATCTGAGTACTGCTCAGAAATGCCAAAATGTCACTACGCTGATTTGGAGAGACACAGAGGAGAGGAACTGTTGAACTTAAATGATTTTAGCAAATGGCTGCAATATAACAAAGAGTGAAAAATTTAAGGGGGTCTGAATACTTTCCGTACCCACTGTATATGCACAAAATATGAAATGTAAATAAATATGACCTTAAAAATATGATCACCTTTAATTTATAGTGGAAATCAGTAAAAGTTCCCAGAAGTCCCTGTATGAGATAATATTTTATTTAAATGTTTTTTCTTGTCAGTTATAACTATTTAGGTGTTTATATTGTATTTTATGTGTTGTTTAATACTGATGTTTTCTTTGTTTTCTTATGTGCACCATCTACATACAACTACTGGCTTAAAAGGTCATGAACTTTGTTTTATTCAGTTGCATTCTGTTTTGCTACCTGTATTATTATTATCTGGTATGTACTGTACAAGCATCACATGCCTTCCATAATGCCTGAATCACTATTGCAATATTGAGAGAGCAAATGCATTGATCCTAAAAATATTTCATCATATGAGAGAGTTTTAAAGAACCCCTGACCTGTCAGAAACACTGCAAACTCAACTTTAGTTTGCCATTATCCATCTCGGCGTGATCACCTGCAACACACTCAGAGTTTTTTAATCCATATGAAAACACGGTGCGCTGAAACTGAGGGGGTCATTACTGGCATTCGCTGCATCCCACACAAAGACTTCCAGCCCTTCAGAAAATCTTCAAAGCCTCGCAGACGCAGCGAGGATGAAAAGAACTCGCCTTAAACCCCATGAACCCCCCGCCACACGACGCACTGGTTTGATGTACACGTTTGTTTAATTGAACGAGCCGAATGAACAAAGAGGAGATCAATTGTTGATTTTAATAGGACATTGTTCACGGGTCCCATCATATTTAATTTGATGGCGGAGGGGGGGTCGTCTAAAGAAGAGTGCACTCATTCCATAATGAGCCATAATGCCTGGCCCTCCTGGGCAGAAACTAATTGGCGCAGGATTATCATTGAAGAAACAGGTGCGACCCAGAGCTCTGTGCTTTTCTCTCTGTGTATCAATGACCAGCTAAGTGCCCAGAATGCATCGGGCACCCAATTTAGAGCTAACCAGCCCCAGCGAGCCCCCTCACTTCTCTAGGTTCACTTTCGAAGGTTTTCTTAGGTCTGGAATCTGTCCAAAAAATAATCTCTCATGGCTGGTGGCATGAACGTAACCTGCTTATTCAGGAAGGCGTCTGACTGCTGCTGTGTGAGACGCCTGTTGCATTGACTGCACAAACACCGTAGGCATAATCCATTACATCACACATTTCAGGTAATTTATTTGGACTACTTTTTGATTACTTTTAAATTATTTTTGACCTAATTATCACATTTAAATAAGATAATCTTGTAGCATATTGGTATTAAAATAGAAAGAGAAAGAAAATATATTCCATTCATTGTTAGTAACAACATGAAGTGCATTAAAATGCATTAAAAGAAATGACATGTTTTTAATTTTATTTTTTATTTAATATGTTATTTCTGAATGCCACGGGATCGGGAATAAGTTACAAGAAATAAATCCTAATATAAACAAGGTTCTTTGTTTTGAAAATTTTATACCTACAAGCGATTGTAGGTTTGATTAAGTTTTTACTAGGCGCTGTTTAGTTCATACAAGATTCACACATGAGTCGAGTATTTATTAGAAGGTGAACAACCACTGTCTGGTTTCATCTTTCATTTTTTTTTACACCTGACTGACCAAAGATTTTTCTGCTTTTTTGCCCCATTTCTTGATAGCACAGTTGAAAAAGAAGACAGAAAATGATGAGGAGAAAGAAACATGGCACTGTGCAAAGTTGCAAGACGAATTCAAAAATGCACTAACCTGGTCAGTTTTTTTTCTCTTTCTAAGAACTGTCTACAGTATACCGTTCAACAGTTTGAGGTCAGTACAATGTTGAAATTCATACTTTTATTCTGCAAGGATGCATTAAATTAATAAAAAGTGACAGAAAAGACATTTATAATGTTGCAAAATTTGTATTTCAAATAAATACCTTTCTTTTTAACCTTCTATTCACCAAAGAATCCTGAAAAATAAAATATATCACAGTATATGAAGCAGCACAACAGTTTTCAACATTTCAGATTCAGCTTTGATCACAGGAATAAATTACAGTTTAAAAACATATTCAAATAGGAAACAGCTATTTTTGGATAGTAATAATATTTCACAATTATAAAATGAATGCAGCCTTGGTGAGCAAAAGAGACTTTGTTCAAGAACATTTAGAGAGTTTTACTTTCTAAATTGCTTCACAGTTCTATTTAGTTGATTGCGTTTGTTGATAGCACTAATAAGGGAGCAGTAAAGTGGCAAAACAAACACGACGCTACAGGCTGACCCCACTCGGAAATTAATCAAAACACACTCTGCTGGAGATCCAGTTTAAACACTACAGTGATTTCTTCTGGATCTGAAAAGCATAGTTAATAAACGTTGATGGCTACGATGTGTCATATTGTGTCGGCAAGGCAGATCTCTCCAAACAGATGTTCGTGGAGGGTCTAACTTCATTTAAGTAGGAAGAAATATGTTTTTAATTATCAGACCACCTGGGGGTTGATGGACCCTGCAAGCTTTACGTGGAACAGATGTAGCCATTCTCCTTAATTAAGTTTGATTTCCATTTGACAAATTAAAAAGAATATTCCCCGCACTGTATCAAGGTGTTTCGAGAAGCATTCATGAATGTTGTCGAGTCATTTCATGTGAAGTTTGTAAACAGTTAATTTGTCATTCTCCTAAAGCACGAGACATTGATAATTGACTCTTAATGAGAACTAGAAAACCACCGTAAATACTCATTTCCCATATGAGGTAAAGATCTGCCTGGTGAGTATAAAATAACAAACATGTTGTGCATCTGATATTAGAATTGTTAGCGAAGAGAAGCGATTAGCCAAGGTGAGATTAATCATAATAAGATCTCTCCATTTAAGATCTCCAGTATCTCTGAGGATCAGGTGTAAAGTGCAGAAGCCTATTAAGGTTATGAACTTACCTGGAAAACCATTATTTAATAAATGCTGTTGGTTTAATGCACCAGTGAGAGATGGACTGTGTTCAGAATGGAGTACTGGTGTTCTGCATAATGCTGTGTTCAGAATGGAGTACTGGTGTTCTGCATAATGCGCAGTACACTGAATACTTGCTTTTAAAAACAAACTGCTAATGTGTTTTTTGCCAAGTTGTGTTTCTTTACATTAATTCAGCTGTCAGCTATTATTTCTATTATACAGGTATTTATATTATTTTCTTTCGAATTTTAAAGCAAAAGTTTGCCTAAAAAATGAAAATTTACTGAAAAAATTAACCCTTAGGTCGTCCAAGATGTAATGACATTTAAATTTTTCCTTTTTTTTTTTTTTTTTTTTTTTTTTATATCAGAATGAGAGTCCAAACAGCTGTCAAAAACATCACAATAATCCACAAGTAATCCACACCACTCCAGGTCATCAGTTAACATCTAATGAAGCCAACAGCTAATGTGTTTGTAATCCAACTCCAATCCATCAAGTGAAAAGATGTTTATAACTTCAACTAGTTGCTTCCACCATTTTTTAAATACAAGTCATCCTCTGTCTATTAAATGGCTTTCTCCAGCAAAAGTCAATTCCTCTGTCTATTATATGGCTTCTTCAAGTGAAAAAGTAATCAATTTTGAATTAAGTAACATCCAAAATGGTTCTAAACAAATATCTGGGTGGATTTGATGTGAGATGACAACAGGAGATGGACTTTTTCCACAGAAGAAAGCATTATTATGGATTATGGACTTATATTTTGGCCAGAAGAAATTGTTTAAAGTTAGTTTTTATGTTTTTTGTGGATTTGTTTCTTATTGAAGGGTTTATTTTGATTTTTTTTTTTATTTTTCTTCAATTAAGGACAGTAAACTTTCAAAGACGTTAATTGCTGGAGTGGTGTGGATTATTGTGATGTTTTTATCAGGTGTTTGGACTCTTATTCTGTCGGCACCCATTCACTGAAGAGGATCCATTGGTGAGCAAGTGATAGAATCCTAATCGGTTTGCAATTTCTCCAAATCTGTCAAACTGAGTGCATTGCATTGTGGGATACAGTATACAGTCTTTTTGTTTGTATACTGCACATTTGGCAAATGTTTGTCTGGTTTCAGAAAATGCACATACAGTACTACACAGAGTATAAATGTTGCATGCTACCATACTATAGTATTTATGTAAACAGTACATTTGATTTTAAACTGTTTTTATGTCAAAAGTGATTTCTTGACACCGTTTGTATTAAACATTCAACATGAGGTCATGTGGCAGTGTAGCATACTACTGTTTTGAAATCTATTTCACATGCTGTTTAAAAGAAACGTATGCAATGTACATTGTATACTGCACTGAATTCAGTAAGTTAAGCAAGTATTCCCTGAGTACTTTCTGAGAGGGTTCCGGGTTGTGGTAAGCCGAAAAAAAATGCTTTTGTTTGGGCAAAGGTGGTATTTACTGGATTTGAGCTGGATCCTGTGCTGAATACTAAAAGTTTTACTTCGCCTCTTTCACCGACAGGTAAACGGCTGGCCTTCGCCTCTCCTTCAGTCATGTGGAGGGATCCGGACGGTGCACAGGTTCGTTTTTCCAATCCACTCCTCTTCAACACTGTAATCACAGCATTTCAAGCATCACTCGGCTCTGAAATCGTCCTGTTTCTCATAAAGCAGCCTATCATTGACCTATCAGAGACAGACGCCATATGCAGTGTGGCCATGATATCAAGCTGAACATTATCATCCTTCCAAACTGCGGGAATATCGCTTCTTGAGTGGATGGGGTTCACAAAGCATGTTAAAATATGCAAATAAAGGGTCTTAAGAGCTTGCACAGTGGTTGGTTTCCGAGTCGAATGGTAACGATTATTAATTTGGAGAGGTTTTAATCTCAGCACATGGAAAAGGGCCCTTTTCTGTGGTCAGGAATGTTGATTGGATTTTGGAACGCAAACTAAAAAAATAAAAAATAAAAAACTATTTCACATTAGCAAAATAATAACCCAATGACATGGGTCGATTGGTTTTCTTTTCACCTATTAGATCAACCAAGTGAGAAATTGGAAAGAAACTGTTGAAGTGTGTTTCTCGACTGCTCAGCACTGATAATGAGTCAGGTCGTTAATCCGTGAGTCTGCTCGGTTGTCCGAGGTTAAGATGCACAGACGTTCGGCGTGTGTTCAAGGGTCATGTATCCTGACCCGCTCCAGATCATCATTTAAGGGCACTCTTACACTGGAGTTTACACTACATCCATGAGAACATTGATTTTAATAGGGATGAGGACATCAGTGTTAGGGGAAAAAGACTTTTTGGCAGATTTTAGGCAGGGGGTCATGCTTAAAAGACCAGTAAACCATCTTAAACTGTAAACCACATGGTTTATTTTAATCAATCTTAAATTGTTAAAAGCATTTTTTATGAACCAGAGACTTTTTAAAGATTTTTTAAGTTGGGGTTTGTTTGTTGATGACTTTAAAAGAGACAAATCATAAAATGTAAAATTTAAATAAATAAGGCTGCAATTGAAATAAAATTTAAATTGAAACTGAAATATGACTATGAAATTATGAATTATAAAAAAAGATTTTAAAAAATTTAATTAGTTCAAAAGGCTGCAATTGAAATAAAATTTAAATTGAAACTGAAATATGACTATGAAATAAAATAATTATAAAACAATATTAGTTTTCGCTGAAGTCTGGTTCTTTTTGATCATTATCACAGTTAAAATAATAATATAAAAAAAATAATCACAATATATTACTTCACTGAAATCGTGGTTTCTTTGATCATATCACAGTTTAATTGCAATATAAGACAAAATAATCACAATATATTACTTGACCAAATCGTACAGCTGATTTTCTGCATGTCATGTAATCCTCAATGTTATTTCAGTGTCATTTAGTTACTATTACAAAATAAAATAAAAAACAATATTTTGAATCAGCTTTAATTTTTATATTTTACATTTTCATTTTAATTTTATTTGAAGTTGTAATCATTTTGATGTGTGTTTTTGTGATTTAGTGTGTGTGTATCCCCTATTTATATATATTATATATATTTCGGTGTGTGTGTGTTGTGTGTGTGTGTGTGTGTGTGTGTGTGTTGGCAATCTCTAAACATTTTAGTTACTTTTAATTTAGTAATACTTTATTTTGCAACAATTATTTTATTTCAAGTAGTTGAATTTTAAAGTTTTTAATTTTAGTTTCAGTAACAGTTAACTAAAATGTCGCAATAATGATTTTAGGTTTACCATAAATGTATAATTTATTTATTTTAATTGAGTTTCAGTTCAGTTTAATTAAATTAACTGGGGGGCATTAAAAAACATCAGAGAGCCTGACAAAAAAGTTTGTGAATCCCTGCTGTAGTGTGTAG